>NC_057397.1:61469765-61769765 GCF_019320065.1 Cervus canadensis | reverse complement strand
TGCCCTTTTTTAAGGCACACTGAAATTTTAAGTTAATAAAATTTTTGTTTAAGTAAATAAAGTTAGTTTGTTTTCCTTTTAAATGATAAAAACGTGTAGTTTGTAGGGAAGCTTTATTCACTTTTTAAAAGACTGATTGAAAATTTATATTTAATCTATGCAGTTTACCCTTTTTTGCTGCTAATAACTTTTTTTTTTTTTTGCTGCTAATAACTTTTAAAAAATAAAATAAAATAACTTGTTCTTTCTTTTGCTTTAAGATATTTGTCATCTAGTGTATGCCAGATTTATTGGACTGCAGTAGTTTTAGTGCATTTTGGCTGGAATGTTTATTATGACATCACTGTAATCTATATACAGTATGTGATTTCAGATGGTTTCAGTGTTAAATATTTTCATAATTATGCTAGTTTTGGCAGTTCGCTTGGAACTTTTTCACATCTCTTTAATGAATATGTTTTACTTCTGGGCTTTTGAGACAACCATATGTTTCAAAAATTAATAGTGTGCTTTTAATGTTAACATTGTGCAGAAGTGTATGACTACAGACATTTTTAAGGATCTAAGTTGAACTAAAAGTAATTACAGTGAGGTTTTATTCACAGTAGTAGTCTTTTAGTATTTAGAGACTATAACATTCCCCAAAATAACAGAAGATGTCATTATAAAGATTGAATAGTGAAGTTGTTTCGTGGAATGAAATGCTGTGAAGTTTGTTTTGCATTAACTTAAAGTGAATATAAGTTCATGCAGAAATTTCTTTCATTGTTTATTATAGCAAATCTTTCAACTTGTTGCTTGTAACAAAGTTTCAGACAGAAATTTTTCCTTTTACTTAATGTATGACTAGCATCTGAAGTCATGCCATATTGTAAAAGATTCATTTTTATTATTATATAATCCTGTTAGTGGTTGTAGTGAAAAATATTTTTTGTATCCTAAAGGAGGGCCTATCATTGTTCTTATTTGCCTCTAGTATCCTATTAGAATGCTAAATTTAGTAGTTAACCTTTCTTTCAGTTCTTGAAATTTTCTCTTCAGATATATAAAAGAGAAAAACTAAATTTATCATCATTCTTTTAAGCATTATAAAATAGTTTTATTGTTGATTAATGAGTTAATGATGCACAGTACACCATCAGTTTCCATTTGTGTTGGAGAGGTGTTTGATCTCTGTTTCCTCATATGCATCTCTCAAGCAGAATGTGCTAGTTTAACCTCCCAAAAGGAATAAGGTGATGTCAGATGCTTTTATTTCGTATTACTACCCCATCTATTTCCTCCTTGTAATACCTGTTTTTTTGAAAGAGCAATCTGTGCTTATTTTTTCCATCTTAACTCGTTATTCACCCTTTGATCTGTCTTTTACTCCTCCCACTCCTGTCCCTCTACTGGATTACCAAACCTCCTCTTTTTTTTTTTTTTGGTTATTGGCACCCTCCTCCTAATTACCAAGTCTTGAGTGTCAAATAGAATGAAGGTTGAGAACATCTCTATAGTTCTTTACATGACTGCATTTTTATTGAACTAGACCCTGCCTTTAGCTTTTGGTATTGTTCTCCCATCTTAAATGTTTATATTGTGGCTTCTTTTTTTCTTTTGACTGATCATTATTCTTTGTATATGCTATTTTTAGTTTCCCCCATTTAGCCTCTGATATTAACCTAAAACATTCAGTCAGTTTTAATGATCTGATCTCTCTGGTTCTTCCAAATAGAATGACTCTCTGTGTTCCTATTACTTGAAAATAAACAAAAAACTACTCTTGTAGACTTATATGTGTTTTAAATAGACTCTGAAATCTTTGAGGACAGTTGCTTTTGTAAATCCAGCAATTAACACATAAAAACATTTTATAAATGTTTGTTGAATCAAGTCAGGAAAAGAGTACTCATTCACATTGTGTAAATTTCAAAGATATGTATATTTTAAAGTTTTTATGTTATCCACATTAGAAACTAGTTAAACCTCGTATCTAATCTGAATAATAATAATTCAGTGGACATTGTTAAATGGGTGCCAAGAATTCTTAAGATGATTAAGATTAATCCTTAAAGGTGGGCTGGCTCATTCATATTGATGTTGGTAAAAACCAATGCAATACTGTAAAGGAATTATCCTTCAATTAAAACAAAAAGCTTAAAAAAATAGACTTCAAAAAAACAAAAAATAAATTATTACCAAGAAAAAAAGATGGGCTTCCTCTGTGGCTCAGTGGAAAAGAATCTGCCTTCAATGCAAGAGACTGGATTCTATCCCTGGGTCCAGAAGATCTCTTGGAGAAGAGCAGTCTGCTCAGGTATTCTTGCCTGAGAAATCCACAGTGGAGCCCGGCGGGCTACAGTTGATGGGGTCCTAGGAGTTGGATACGACTTAGAAAGTAAAACAAATTAAGTTACTAATTAAAAAAAATTGATTAAGAAGATAGCTTGGATTCTCAACTCACAAAATAGTGAGGTTTTAGTATATAAACAAATATGTAAAAATTAAAATCCTTTCCATTTATTTCAGATTTTCAAATGGAAAACGTTTAAAAGCTTCAATTGAATTGTCTTCTTTTGCTAAAGCCATATTTGACATTATCAAGTGGTTTGTTTTGATATCAACTAAAGAAACAGTTTCTAATTTTAAACTACTACTTGTTTTAAAAATGCTGTTTAAGAGTGCAAAGTACAAAAATTTTGGTTACATAGGTTTTTATAGCTAAAAACATAAAGCTGGAAGAGTCTAACATCAATTTTAGTAACCTACATACATTCAACAAAACTTTTTAAAATTTTTGAGTGGTGATTGATAACTTTGCTTTTCTTTCTTCCAAATAAAAATAGGATGACCATGAAAGCTGTGGTTCTAATTCTACCAACCGTAGTACTACTGAGAACACAAAAACATCAGCAAAACCCCGAAGAATTCAACAGGCTGCTCCCACAGATCCTGATTTGCCACCAGGTAACTTCTAAGGGGATTGATAAAACCAAAATTTTGATTGTTATTAATCATTGTTGTAACCCTTTGTAGAATATATATTTTCCATATTTTTTATTGACATAAAGTATTTAAAGTATATGTACATTTGCTGCATGATGTCAGAACAGATTGAAAGACATTTGTGAGAGCTCTGGATTCATTCAAGGTTTGGTGCTTGTTTGCTTGAGATTTTTCTTAAGTTTCTTTCTTACATCCTCTCCAAGCAGTGATTTGCCTCTGAGTAATACTTACAGTCTCTTCATTCCTCTTGCTTCTTGTTAAACAAAGGAATGACACTAAGTTCTCATTTTCTGGAAACTGTAAAATTCACTAACAGAATTACAGAGTTTTGTAACTGGGAGACCATGTCTCTTTTCAGTTCCTGAAATTATTATTTATCTGGAAGAGTAGTGGCTTTCAAATTAACAGTTTCTTGATAAATATTTAATGAAGGAAAATAACCCAAAAAACGGTGATTGTTACATGATGGCTCTATGGCCAAAGTGCATTGCTGCCTTTTTACAGTTAGCAGCTACCAGTCACATCTCTTTCAGTTTCATTTATGAGTTACTTTTTTTAATTTGAGGTATAGCTGACGTTGGTATACATTTGTTTTCTGCCCAAAGCTTTGTAAGCTTTCCACTGGATTCAAACCAGTTACTTTTTGACCATCTTCTGGCACCATCTACTTTACTTGTAAGAGGTTGGCATTAGTTGCATCATTTCATAGCCCTCCTGTCTCAAATGTAGGTTCTAAATTACATTTCAATTGAGCGTATTTAACTAGTGTTATTGTGATGTTATTACTGATGCTTTGTGTTCTTAGGAACTTTACCTAACAGGTCTCACTATTCCCTCTGGCTTTAGAATAAATAGATTAATTGCTATGGCTGGAGAAAGTGCTAAAAGAAGTTATTTTACTTCTGAATGTTTCTAATTCTTCTTAGAGTAGTGTGATGTTTACAGCACTTGATAAATTTTTTACTTAATTATTAACTCCTTGGGAGAAATCCCTGGTCAATTTAATTAAACTGTAAATTAAATTAAGCTATAGCTTATTCTTATTTGTTAAATGGGCAACCCCTATGTCCCTCCAAATTTCTGACTACATATCCCTGTAAAGCTTCTGAAGCCAACTCATTGTATAGAACTCTCCATCAGTATCCTGGCAAAGAATCAGTTTTAGGTTTAACTGTTGAGTCTCATGACATTTTTTTTCTTTTAGGAAAGAACTTGTTTAAGAAAAATTTAAAGCTTTTGTCAGTTGTTGATTTCACCAATAAAAATCTTTTACGGGCTTACGTACATGTACTCGAAACAGGTCCCTTACTTTTAATGATTCTTTAGAGTCTGTTGGAATTTACACTGATACTCAGGATGAGAACTGACCTATTTTTAGAAATATAAATAAAAACAGACGTAGCATAAAATGTCCTATTTTTAGTGTCAGAAAACAGAGCTGTTTTCTACTGAACTACTTGGGGTAGCTTTTGGGTTAATGTGCTTTTCTGCCTTACCTAATAGGAGGACTTGGTCCTTTTTCATGCTGACATAAATCACAGTTAAAGAAGTTGCTTTAGGAAGTAACTGAACTTGTTGGGTAGTTACTGGGAGGCAGAGCAGCTAAACTTAATATTGCCAAAGGAAAGAAAAGGGATAATTTGAGAATCCGGTTGGATAATGGTAAATCATTTTATTTAAAGATTAACTCATATGGTTATTTGTGGACTCATTTCTGTAATATTATCCTGCCTGGAAATTATATTAAAGTTCTTTCATGGTAGAAATGAATTCCTGTTCTCAGAATTTCTTGGGCAAAGTTATTCTTCCAGCATCTGTGGTTATAATTTTGGAATTCAAACATTTACGTAGATTCAGAATTGCTTTTTTGAGAAAAGTTTTGGTGTTGCTAATAATTGTTTTGTATCGTGAAGGATGGGCACCTCTCCAATAGGAAAGGAACAGCAAGTCGGTATCTCATTTTCTTTGCAATTTCTGATCTTGTTATCTGGAACAGTCTTTTTCAGATTATGCATCCTGACCAGTGAGTGTATTGTGAAAGCAGTTTAGTGGGTCATGGAAAGCATTTAAAATATATATAGCATAGACTAGAAAACCTCAGTGTGTGTGACATGTAGTAAAGGTTAATCATATTTCAAGAGACTTACACACATGTGTGCTTATTCTGGGTTATGATGTAATATTTCTTGCTGGGAGAGAGGTCAAAAGAGTTTGAATCTGACTGAGCTGAACCATTCACATTTACTTTCAGTTAATATATAGGCCGGAACCTTCAATAACTGCTAATAATAACAGGTTGAGTTGTGGGCCTAAGATATTCAGTAAGATATATTGACAGTTCCTATTTAGAGGAAAGTTTAAGGATGTTTCATTTCTTTCTTTCTTCCTTCATGCTTTCCTCAGTAGTCTCTGTGCTTTATCTAGCTTAGAAATAGGATCACTTTTAATTGATTCTGTAGTCCTCTGCTTTCTAAAGTGTACAGCCTTTGTATTTTTTGAAGGTCATTGTAAGAAGCCAGCCTTTTATGCACTGCCTCTACATTTTCTCTAAAATGGCTTTAATTTATTCAGGGCTTCTTAATTAACTGATGTGTTTTTTCTGATTAAATATTTTTTCATTAAATATTTTTTCTACTTATTTGGTCAAGAAGCTCAGATAAATTTTGTGTTCCAGTGCATAGTTCCTTTTTCTTTTGTCATATAATTGTCTCTTCCCATTGTTTTCTCCTTACCTTTTTACTCAGAATATATATGTATATGTATGTATACACATGCAGCGTTTGATAGAAATATTTAGGGTATAGAGAAACTAAAAATCATGCCCACTGGGTCTGAAGTGACCTAGATGTCTTTGATATTCATCATCTATCATGGAGGTTAGCAAATATTTTCTGTGAAGACCCAGTTATTAAATATTTTAAGCTTTGCAAGCCATGTATTTTCTGTCATAGCTGTTCCACTTTTCTGATGTACTGGTGAAATCAGTCATAAACTGTAAATAAATTAATGTTTGTGATTGTGTTCCAATAAAACTATAAAAACAGATGGCACAGCCTCATTTGGTCAGCCCCTGATCTAATACAATGTCTGGTTCTTAATAGCCATTTATGTATTTATTGCATTGCACAAAAACTCAACTGCACAAAATCACACAGAGTTTTCAGACTCTGATAATCAGGGTCATAGTGTCCTTGAAATGTAGAAGGAGAAGCTACTTCAGACGTTTCTGTTTTAGCTGGCTATCTTTTTTGGGATGTGGACCCTTGAAAATCTTTTGAAATAGTTATAGACCCATGTATGCACATTTAAAATTTGCATGTTACTTTAGGATATTCACATACTGCTGAAGTCTATCTGTAGGCCCCAGCTGAGCCTCTGATCTAGCTTTTGTTTTACGGATGAGAAAATGGCAACTTAGATATCTTGATGTAGATGATGAATACCTTATTATAATTTGTAATACCTGTGGTATACGGCTTCCCAGGTGGCTCAGTGGTAATCTGTCTGCTAATACAGGAGAAGCGGGTTTGATCTCCGGATCAGGAAGATCTCTTGGAGGAGGAAATGGCAACTCACTGTAGTATTCTTGCCTGGACGATCCCATGGACAGAGGAGCCTGGAGGGTTGCAGTCCATGGGGTTGCAGAGTCGGACATGATTTAGTGACTGAACATGCACACACCTGTGGTATACCTGAGGTGTACCTTGTTAAATTAGTAGTCATTTAATCAAGGTTTTGTCTTCTGCAGAAAATACTGAATATGAAATGGAAGCTGTGTTGCGTGTCTGTGTGTTTGCTTGCCTAATGCTTGTCACCTTAGGCTGGTTAGGGCTTGGTTTTTTGAAAACAATCTCTTGTAGGGAGTTTAATAATAGCTGGAGAATATATCATAGTTTAAGAATATTTGTAATGTATCAACTGTTCAAGAGCCTGAACCAAAAGTGGTGATGTATTATTCTAGAAGATAGCACAATCATTTCTTATCCACTTGCAGAAGCTCAGCAATTTAAACTCTCATCACTGTGCCTTTCTGGAACATTTAAGAATAGAGTACCTTGTTGTAAATGAAAAAGAAATGCATAGCTTATTTTACATTTTCTATTTTTATGCTTTTATTATTATAACATTTTTTATTAGCATTTTCAGGGAAAACTTAAAGAAGTGACCAATTGTGTAAGTTAAGTTAGTGTTAACTGGAGGACACATTAACATAAATTTCAGGGAATTAGCACGACAAAAATGTTATGTTTTCTTTATGTACCAGTTAAAGTCAGTGTTGTATCAGAAGCCCAGACTCCCTTTATCCAGAGGCTCTGCTGTTCCCTACCCAGGTTTTGAATTGTAGTTTTCAGCTTTTTCAAGAGGATGCTCTGAAGGAGACTTGTCCACTTCTTGCTACCCCCAGGTTGAAAGTGATGTATATTCTTCTCAAATTTCATTGAGGAAAATTATTTTTATTGATGTTATGTATGTTTTAGAGTCATATCGCAGTAACAGTTCTGTATTCTGAAAGGGGAAGCACAAATATTGATGGGTAGCTAGCCATTTCTGCCATACAGGTGTTCTTTCTCTTTAATATACTTGTTGCAGACAACCTGGAAACTAATCCCATCAGCATAAAACCCGAGACTGCCAGCCACGTGGCAGAGCTGTTCTCCTGGGTTCCCTACCCTCCTACTCTCTACCCGGGTGCCCTTTCCCAATAAAATCTCTTGATTTGTCAGCACATGTGTCTCCTCAGACAATTCATTTCCAAGTGTTAGACAAAAGTCCAGTTTTGGGCCCTGGAAGGGGGGGGGGGTCCCCCTTCCTGCAACATACTGACAAAGTACAGTATGATTTTGTCAATAGCCTTTAAGATACCTAACATTTATGTTCTGTTCATAACAGAAAAAAGTGATAACTAGAGAGTTTTTAACTTCATTCTGACTAGATTGAATTTCAAAATAGTGCTTAATGGAGGCAGGCTGTTAAGTTCCCTAAATCTGATGCTGAAGCAGCTAGTTGAAGGCTATCTTTGCCCTCAGAATTAATGGCTTTGTATAGGAGATATTGTAAACCACTAATTACAGTGCAAAACCAGAGCAAAGAGCTCCAAGGAAGCGCAATTAATGCTTTTGGGATATTAAAAGGAAGGAGCAATTATGTCCAGGTATGTGTGTCCTCTGACACACAAAGGTAAAATGGAGAGGTAAGAAAGATTGAAAGTGAAAGGATGGGAAATGGCATAGTAGACAAGTACTATCCAAAAATAAAATCAGCCAAAATGAAACTTTATGCAAGAACATTGATGGCCAGATGCTGAGTTATATTAAAAGGTACAGTTCTCGAAACAATATATGATGAATTTTTATGTACTTAACAACCTACCTTTGAAATGTGGTAGATCAAGCAGGACCCCCCCACCCCTCCCCCCCCAAAAAAATCCCCAAACTGGATCTTTAAAAATTGACAGGATTATTTTATAGAAACATAAAACTCTGTTCCCAGCAGATAAGACGGTGTATATTTTTTTGATGTACACATTTGGTATCTATAGACACTGAAAAAGACTTGGTTTAAAAAGGTCTTGAAAAATTTCAGAGATTCATTATCATAAAGACCATCCTCTCTGGCCACAATACATAAATTAGAATAACTACTCATATGTTTGAGTCGATTGCTACAGTTTTATTATTTGTTTTTTCTTTGTAAGCTCTGATTTTCATTTTTCTATTTCCCCTCTCATGCTAATTGTTTACTTTTCAGTGTCCTGGAATAACTGCTCCATACTTTCTTTCTAGGTTTTGTGACTATTTTCAGTGAGAAAGAATGGAATATGCTTGCTTTTATGTTACTTAGGACTGGAACCTGTTAACATTTTAATGTACAACCTTTTGGAGACATTTTGTCTGTGTGTGTGCGCATGCATATACACATACACTTGTACATTTTCTTTTGTAATTTGCATTTTTTAATGTTAGGAACATGTTTCAAGGACATTAATTTTTTCATATTAAACAAAAAAATTTAGCTGCACCAGGTCTTAGTTGTGGCACAGAGGATCTCTTTCAGTTGTGGCATGCAGAATCTAGTTCCCAGACCAGGGACTGAACCCTGGTCTCCTGCACTGGGAGCATAGAGTTCTAGCCACTGGATCAGCAGGGAAGTTCCCTTTTTCACATTGTTATTTTAATCATTAGCATGTATTATATTGTGTTCCACAGTTTGTTTAATCAATTCCTTTTTGTTAGTTTTTTGGGTTATTTTTCATTTTCAGTTTTGTAAGATTCTCTGACAACATACTGGCATGTAAATCTTTGCACATACCTCTGTTTAGTCTATAGCATCAAAATTTGTGAATGATTTTAAAGTTTTGACATGTATGACCAAATTACTCCCTGTGAAAAATTTAACAGTTTTTTCTTACAAGCACATTTTTAGCCCAATGCTGTTTTTCACTATTGTATTTCTTTGAATCTTTTATAGGTGGAAAATGCTATTTTATTTTTTATTACTAAGTGGAATTATTAATTTTTTTACCATGTTATTCTCCTGTTGTTTTGTGATGTAGAAAAGCTAACTTTTGCATTTTGTTAGCTGATCGATATTCAGTATTTTTCAGTTATATCTTTTCGATTTTCTATATAAAAAACAGTCATCTTCATGTAATGATAATTTTGTGTTCTTCTTGTCAGTACTTACACTGATTTCTCTTTTGTACCCTAATTTAGTTGTTTATAACTTCTGTGACTATCTTAAATAATAATACTGATAAGTATCTTCAACTCATTGCTATTTTCCTTAGCTCCTACAGTAGCTGCCCTAAGTTATCTTTTAGTTACCAAAACTGATAGATTTTAAAAAATTATTATTGAACTTCTGTACTGCATTACCAATAGGAATTCTTAATCTTAACCTTCTAAAAATGTTTTTTTTTTTTTCATTTATTTTTATTAGTTGGAGGCTTATTACTTTACAGTATTGTAGTGGTTTTTGTCATACATTGACATAAATCAGCCATGGATTTACATGTATTCCCCATCCTGATCCCCCTCCCACCTCCTTCTCTCCCCGATCCCTCTGGGTCTTCCTGGTGCACCGGGCCCGAGCACTTGTCTCATGCATCCAACCTGGGCTGGTGATCTGTTTCACCCTAGACAACATACATGTTTCAGTTCTGTTCTCTCAAAACATCCCACCCTCGCCTTCTCCCACAGAGTCCAAAAGTCTGTTCTGTACATCTGTGTCTCTTTTTCTGTTTTGCATATAGGGTTATCATTACCATCTTTCTAAATTCCATATATATGTGTTAGTATACTGTAATGGTCTTTATCTTTCTGGCTTACTTCACTCTGTATAATGGGCTCCAGTTTCATCCATCTCATTAGAACTGATTCAAATGAATTCTTTTTAACAGCTGAGTAATATTCCATGGTGTATATGTATCACAGCTTCCTTATCCATTCGTCTGCTGATGGGCATCTAGGTTGCTTCCATTTCCTGGCTATTATAAACAGTGCTGCGATGAACATTGGGGTGCATGCGTCTCTTTCAGATCTGGTTTCCTCGGTGTGTATGCCCAGAGGTGGTATTGTTGGGTCATATGGCAGTTCTATTTCCAGTTTTTTAAGAAATCTCCACACTGTTCTCCATAGCGGCTGTACGAGTTTGCATTTCCACCAACAGTGTAAGAGGGTTCCCTTTTCTCCACACCCTCTCCAGCGTTTATTGCTTGTAGACTTTTGGATAGCAGCCATCCTGACTGGCGTGTAATGGTACCTCATTGTGGTTTTGATGTGCATTTCTCTAAAATGTTTTATTTTGAAATAATTTCAGCCTTCCAAAAAAGGCAAGAACATTATAGAGAACATACTTTTCCTTTAATTATTTGAGCATAAGTTGCTTATATCATGCTTCAGTAACCCCAGCTAAATTTTACACCAAAAACTTGATCAGGAAGTTTTTAGGTACTGTAACCAAGTCATCAACCATGGAATTTCTGTTTTTGAGCAACTTGGTTTCCTAGTGACCATGTTAGGGCAAATACTGTCTGTTTGTAAAGCAGGTTTGTAAAACAAGCTTTTTTTGTTTTTAGTCACTAAGTTGTGTCCGACTATATTGCAACCCTATGGACTGTAGTTCACCAGGCTCCTCTGTTCATGGAAATTTCCAGGCAAGAATACTGGAGTGGGTAGCAGCCATTCCCTTCTTCAGGGGATCTTCCTGATCCAGAGATCGAACCTGGGTCTCCACCATTGCAGGCGGGTTTTTTACTGTCTAAGCCATCAGGGAAGCTCTTTTTAAATACTTGATTATTTTACTGTGGTGAATTGGCTTATTCATCTCAGCTTGTATAATGGGCAACTGAGAGAAGGTATTGATATGTAGGTGAAAAATCCATCAGTTTTTCTATCAGTTACAATACATTTACAGTATTATGTTTCTGTCACTATTTTGCATTATATGTTTTCTGAGAGTCACTGCCCTTCTCCCGCTCCTTTTTCTTCCTCCCCCCACAATAAAAACTCATGAACTCTTAAGTGGTTTTTATGAATTCTTTATTCATGACAGGTTTTCAGAAATAGGAAAATCAGTATTAGTCATGCTTCTTGACTTCTCAGAAGCTGTTTATTTTTAACATCTGTGTTGAATAGTGATAGCATGAGGGAAGTATACATTTTAAGGGTGAGCATTTTGATACTTAAAGTTTATTTTTGAAGCTTAATTTATGTATCATTTTAGCATCTATCTTCCCTGGTACAATAATGTCTGAAACCTTAATCTTACTGATACTTCGTGTGTTAATTTTATAGCATATGATAATTGACACTTTAAAAGCTGCTAATATGAGAAAAACTTGAATTTAGTCATTGTACATTTCTTTTCTATTTGTATCCATTCGGAATGAGTGAAGGAATTGGTTTTTGCAAGCATGTTATGGTTGAATAACTTTTAAATAAATTTTCTTGGAGCAGGCTTCAGTGTAGGTGTTAACAATGTTAGCTGCTGACAGAAGTTGATTCTGTTTTGTCCAGTAAACTTGTGGTTTAAAGACTATAAGCAGATAGTTATTTAATTAAATAGCTATTTTTATATAGATTTTATAGTGGAAAATACATTTGAATAGTTTTTAATCTTTTTCTGTCTTTTAAAATGCTATTTATGCTTAGTTTTATTTATATTTCCTATTAAATTCCTCAGTAATATATCTGTATATACTTATTGTGTGAAAACCTTCTGATATTATGAGTTCCTGTTACGCTTTTATCTGTTCTCTTTCTTTCCCTACTTTTCTCTTTTGTCTTCATCTTTGTGCTCTTTTCCCTCTCTTTCTTTTAGTACTTTATGTATTTTCTTCCTCAGTCATATTCTCCCTTTCCCGTGTCACTGTTATACATTATTAAGTAGAAGTAGTCCCATTCATTGTGATGGTCATGTTTCTTTTATCTTCCTTTCTCGAGGACTAGTTTTTGAGTATTTTAATGGCTATTTAAAAGTAGGGAGAGAAGATGGTAGCTGAAAAAATAACCTTAAAGAAGTTTATCTTCTTATATATTGTATAATCAGTATACAGTAACATTGTTTCATTTGAGAAAATGTTTATAAAATGGGCAGAAATCAAAGTACTTGTAGATTAGGATGGCCTTTGAATGAGATCTAGTATTATGTTAAGAAGGTGTGGCTTCTATGATTTCTCTAGTATGTGAAACTTCATGATGCAGAACTTCTTTGCAGCGATGTTTGTTGAGAAGGATTTGGTACTTATTAACTCTTTGGTCAGCTTATTTCCCTATCTGAATGTTGGTTTTGTCATTGCAGAAAATGCTAAATGATACTCATCGTTCATGTACATTAGGTTCAGTAACATTTTAAGAATAATTATTGATTTAGCATCTGATTGGAATATTTTTTCCCCTATTTTATAGGCTATGTACAGAGTCTGATCAGACGAGTTGTAAATAATGTAAATATTGTTATAAATAATCTGATACTAAAATATGTTGAAGATGATATTGTCCTTTCAGTCAACATCACATCTGCAGAATGCTATACAGTAGGTGAATTGTGGGATCGTGCATTCATGGATATTTCTGGTGAGTAAACATCAAGATTAGTATAGCTTTTTCTTCTGTTGAAACATTTATCTTGGATTCTAAACCTTTTTTGAGCCACCAGGCTCTTGGCTAGTCTACTGAAAGCTTTATATCTTCATCCTGAAAAAAATGCACATATATTAAATTTAGCATACAATTATAGGAGATTATTAGACTGTCAGATGAAGAAATCTGACTTATTTTCTAATACTGTTAATTTTTCTTATCTCATGCTTGTTTCAAATGTTAGTATCATATTTTACAGTACTGCGGGTTGAAGGAATACAAATTAAATAATAGTTAAAATTTTGAAAGTTTTTGAAAGAGGAAAGGGAATGTGTTGCTTTTACATAGTTCAGTAATGGCAAGATTGTGTATCTGACTCTATGTTTTAGATTTGTATGCTGCAGAGCATATTTGGGATTTTTGGCTAATCACAAAGCCTCCTTTATTATGTGCTGCATTTTCCTTATGCTTATATTAAAAGAACTATTAAATAATAATATATTTTTAATAACTACCAAATACTTATTATTTTATATATTATGTTCAACATGGAAGGTAGGCATGTTGTGAAAGCCTTGAAAATACAGCTGTGAAAAAAATAGTGTTGCTGCTCTGCTAGAGGACGTAATAGTTAAAAAAAGTCAACACTTTTTTATACACTTTCTGATAGGGTAGGGAGTGGATAGTTTTGGAAAATATAGTAAGGAGACTATTGTGAATGCCTTTTATCTGTGATTTGCCATTGTACATAATTTGTAAAGTTGCTGGCACTAAAGTTAGATTACCTGAGTTTGAATCTTGACTCTCCCAACTTCATAGAGATGTATGATCTTGTGTGAGTTACTTTGCGGTTTCTTATTTTCCTCAAATACATACCATAGCATAAAAGTATTTGGTACATAGTAAGTGCTCAGAAAGTGAGCTGCTGTTATTATTATTTAAATTAATTTTCTCAGATTCTCTTTACAATTCCATAAAGTGATATCCTTTCTCATTGGTTTAGTTTTGTATTCATTTTTTTAAGTCCTAGTTACAAGAAAGCAAAGTGAAATTGAATCTCAAGGTTTCCTAACTCATCTTGTTAAGGCATACAAATAAGAACTAGAAGAACTGAAATACAGTTGTTTTGTGTGTTCTTTAAGGTTTGGCCTTCACATTTTAAAAATGAAAAATAATCCTGGTATTGCAGCTCTGTTGTAAGGTATAAATAAGAGCATGCAAA
Source organism: Cervus canadensis (assembly GCF_019320065.1). NCBI lineage: Eukaryota > Metazoa > Chordata > Mammalia > Artiodactyla > Cervidae > Cervus > Cervus canadensis. The sequence continues at coordinate 61,755,473 of NC_057397.1, read as the reverse complement.
AACCCAAGCTTGTTTCTGAGATATTGTCAGTGCCTCTAAAAGGGGAAGCAGTATCTAATCTACTTCAGAAGTTAAAGGATTAAAACAAAACAGTTAAGAAAGAATGAAGTCTTCATATATGGTGAAACATGGATGAATCTTGAAAACATTATACATGCACGTAAGCATTTCTTTAAGACATACATAGTACTTAGGAGTGGGTTTGTTAGGAGGATATACAAATGTTCACATTTTCAAAATAATGCAGTGTCTTTTTCTACAGTGCTTGTTAGGTGAGCATAATTATTACCCTCATTTTATAGATTGGATTGTAGCACATTATCTGAAAATACCAGAAGAAGAATTCATTTTGTATGTTTTTAAGATAGTTCCTATTAGTGTTTAGGAAAGTATTTTTCAAAACTTAATCCTTTTCACTTTCACAGAAACATTTTCTAGAATATCCTTGAAATATGATCACTTTAGCATAAAGTGATTCTTATAGCTTAATGGAGAAGAACATGTGCTCTGGAGTAAGGTTTTCAGAGTTTGAATTATAGCTCTGCTCTTTATAAACTGTCTGAAAAGACAAATTATTTATCGTTATTGTGCCTTCATTCCACAGCTTTTAAACAGAGCCATATAGATATTATAAGAGTGAATGACTGCAAAAGATTTAGTGTACTGTCTAATAGCAAATACTCAGTGAATTATAATTACTATAAAGAGAGGGAAAAGCATCTAGAGGGTTTCTTTCATTTCTTCTTATGATAATTTCTTTCCTATTTTGATAATTTCTTTAATTTGTGTACATGTATATAATAGTAACTAAATCATTTATGTACTGTATAACATGAAATAATGTGGTAAGTTTGTATTTTTTTCAGTTAAAAAATTTAAAATTTATTTCCTTAATAAAACCTTACTATTTTCATACATATACGTACTTATTACATGTCTTAAAAACTTAAATCCAAAAGAAGAAAACAAAATTAAATGCTGAATTAATTAGAGGTTGCCAGGATGTACTCAGAAATAGAATGGACTAAAATATAGTTTATTGTTTTGAAGATTGCCATGGCCATAGTGTATGGATAGTTGTTAACTTAAAATCACTGACTAGGTAGATTTGGGCCTGATATTTATCGAGGAATTATTGTTAGAAATAAATTTTCTAAAGGTTTTGTTCTCTAGTTTGATACTTTACCAGCAATTGTTTCCATTTTTATTCCTTGAAAAGGAACTTTATAACATTACTGGTAATTTGGTAATTTCTTCATTAGTCATTATTTAAAAACATGTTGGCCACTAGAATTTTCTGTGATGATGGAAATGTTTTACTTTTTACTGTCCAGTACCCTAGCCACTAGCTGTATGTGGCTTTTGAGTACATGCAATGTGGCTAATGCAGCCAAGGACCTGAAATTTTATTTTCGTATAATTTTAATTAATTCATAGGTAAGTTTAAATAACACTGTATTGATGGTGGCTACCATATTGAAGAGTGCAAGCTTTGAGAACAGCAGTAAGTTTTTCAGTGGAGAAATAAATGTTAAATAAGTGACTATTACTCAAATGTTTTTATAATGTGGTTTTTCAAGAATTTTATTGTTATTTAATATTCCATTGCAGATAGTGAAATGTAGAAAAATTTTTATAAACTTTGTCTTAAATTTGTAGTTGGGAGTCAAGCAAATTGGGGACAAGCTGCTTCATTTCTTTGGCTTCTATTTGATTCTTCATACATTAAATGGGGTTTATTGTGCCTATTTCATAATATTATTGGAAGCTTTCAGTGATATATTAAATGTGAAGTTCTGTTCATAGGTGCTGACAGTCCTATATTAAATGCTTTATTAATCTCATTTCTGCTATTATTATTTTTTTATTACTGTTACACTAATAAATAATTGCCTTTCTTTTCCTTCTAACTTTACTTTTTACTTAAAATGTTTTTCTTTTTTCTTTTAGCAACTGATCTGGTGTTGAGAAAGGTTATCAATTTTTCTGACTGTACAGTTTGTCTTGATAAACGAAATGCCAGTGGTAAAATAGAATTCTACCAGGATCCTTTATTGTACAAGTGTTCCTTCAGAACTCGTCTGCATTTTACATATGATAACCTAAATTCCAAGATGCCATCTGTTATAAAAGTAAGTGTTTCTTTTCCTAGTAGTCAAGTTGCATGTTTCTATTTTATTTATTGATTGTTATACATACTAATCATTGTTAAAAAGCAATGAGGAAATTAACCTCAAACATATAATGTAAAAAAGTTTGGTTTATATTATAACTTTTATGTTATTATGTATTATAACTTTTTTTCATTTTGTATTCTAATAGAGATATTTTGGGGACAACTTTTTTTTTCCTGTGACTGTAGATTCTGTTTTAGTTTGTCCAGCTGATTGTTAGTGTTTTTCTCTTCAATTAGATAGAGGAGATCATATCAAAATAGTATGTATATACCCACGGTGGACTGAATATTAGTCTGTATTTCAATCCTTACAAATTTTTCATCTGATAATAGTTTCTGACCCTTGTTTTTCTTAGATAACTTTATAAGACTTAATTTGCTTATCTGTTAGTTTATTGGTTAAGAAATTTTAGTTGTCTATGGTTTCATAATGTGATTAAAATCTTAAGAATAGTGAATGTTTCAGTAATGTCTTTGATCCATGTGAAAATTTGTTCTCCAGGTATTGGCAAATATTTTTAGTGTGTATAGTTATTCTCTAAGTATAAATTTTGTGTTGTTTTATTGCATAAAAATTTTCTATACCTCTTATCTATATTTGAAAAAGAATTCACACAGTGACTTGTGATCTTGTTAACTAAGTTTTCACATGGAATAAATTTTTATTATTGAATTATAAGCTTTTGTACTGTAATGAAAAAGCCAGTCCTAAGTCTGAACACTGATATTGATCACTGCTTGTTTTGGTGTGGCTATATAAATTATTTATTATTTTTACATTGTGCTTTTAAAACATAAGACATGTCATTTTATGTAACTTTGTATTTATACATGAATTCCACCCATTTTCTTTGGTAGTGCTCAGTCTTGAGTATCTTTTTTTCCTTACCCTTTGTACAGGACACATTGTTTTCTTTAAATTCTGTTACTCTTTCCTTCTGTTTTTGAATTAGTTTCTTAGGCAAATGTAAGCATGGAATAGTGTTGATTCAATAGTAACTGTGTCCCTATCCCAGGACAATGGACTTAAACATCCCTTCTTTGATCTTGACTCTACCAGTGAAGTTGGGGAATGTTAAGAGTAAATTCAAGATACATTTTGAAAACAAGTAATGGATATAGGGAAACCTTACCATATAAAATTTTTTTATTGTTCTTTAATACAGATTTAATTGTACATTTTAGGATGTGGGTAAATTAGAGGAGAGTGGTACCATTTATGCGTAACTGAAATTAAATTTTCAGTTTTTTATTCATAGTATTGTGATATAAGATTTGGTGTTTTGAGTTAGAGCCATGATTTTTTCATCTCTTAGTCCTAGGAAATAAGTATTAAATGGACATGGTTAAGCTCATTGATCATCTCAAAGACAGGGAATTTCCAAAACTGTTTGAGACACTCTTAATTACTTGTCTAAGATTTTCATGTATGTTTCATTAAGTGACTTTTGAATTTATTTGTATTTGGGTAGACTTTTTGTAATTTTCTATCTTTTGTGAGTAATAAATGTCTTAGAGATTGTATCATCTACGAGATACAGAGCATACAGATATGTTATTTAACATTTCCCCTGTTAGTAAAAATTTACTTTTTCTTAACAGTTTTTCAGAGGAATGAAAGTCTACACATAAATCTTTGACCACATCTCTGATTGATTCCTTAGGAATGATTTCTGTAATTGCAAATATCTTATTAATGGATTTAAACTTTTAAGGCCTGTCATTTGAACTACAAAATTGCTTCCAGAAATGTTTAACCAGTGTATATGCTCATGAACATTAAGGGGAGTGCCTGTATTATACTCTGCTATCCTTAAATATGATCATACTTAAAAAAGCCAACTTGTTTAGCAAAAATAATGCAATTTAATATTAATTTGATTATTAGCGAACTTAGATATTTTAAAATATGTTCACTGGCCATTATTTTTTTGAAAAATTCATTCAGGTTCTTTGTCAGTTTTCCTGTTGTTGGTTAGCTTTATTGATTTTAAAGATATCTATATGTATACTGTATAAAACATCATATTTTAAAGGTATACATGTTTGTGTGTGTAAGATTGTAAGTGCACATGCATGTGCGTGCAGGCTGACGCTGGTTTTGCTAAGACAGCTGTCACTGGTGCTGTTGGTGCCCTACGGTGTTGAAAAGGATGTGGCAGAGAAATGTCAGATTTAAGAAGAGCTTTGCAGGCCTGCGTTGCACACCTGCACGACCCTTCCTTGATTTTCTTACCTCTTCATAGTCTATTTGGTGTATGATTTTTGTCAGTTTTTAAAACCTGTACTCATATTTGAATATGGTATTTTATACCTCCCTGTATAACTTGCTTCCCTTCAAGTACAGTTTTTTTGTGCTTTTATCCCTAAAGATATGCGGATGCCATTACTTTTTCATGTTTAATAGACACTCAAATACCAGTTGGTTAAAGTAAACCTTCCAAAAGACTTACTTTATGGCTTAATTGGTTTTATTCCATGTTTATGTAACAACAGGTAATTATTATATTGAGCTTGTCTTTATATTTTATTGATGTATTGTTCTTTAAGGAGAACTTTGATTGTTGACTTTGTGCCCTATTGATAGTAATTAGTCTTATTTCTTATAATTGATTCATGTTGTAAATTTTATACCATGTTTAATTCTTTTATTTAAAGTTTGTTTGAGAAATTTTCCTGGTCATATTTTCACTTTGTTTTCTATATCTGACAGTTATTTTACCGTGTGCATACTTCCATAGTTATAATGTCAGTAGTTTACTCACTTAACATGTTTTTAGAATATGTATGCATTCTTTTTGGTTAATAAAGCTGGAAAGGGTGGATTAATGACTTATAAAATGACGTCATGAAACTTTTATTCTTATGTGTGACAGAGATCTTTATGGTTTTTGTTGGAGTACTGTTATACTCTTAATATTATAGGATGGGTATTTTGTTAACAAAAAATTTTGGGAAAAGTTATCTTGAAATCCATTGTGACTGTATCTTCTCATGATCATTTCTATTTCCACTTAGATAGTTGGGATTAACATTGCTTCTGTCTAAAGTTACTGATCATCATAGGAAAATTTGTTTAAATTTTTAATATTTTAGAACTGTCATTTTGGCTTAAATATTAGAAACATTGAGACATTACTGTTTTTCCTACGGTACTCCATTTTAAGGCTTAACATTTCTGTACTTATGTTTAAATAGTATTCTCTTTGAATATACTTCTGTTGATGCTTTTGTTTTCTCCAAAATACAGATTCATACCTTAGTAGAGAGTTTGAAACTGTCTATCACTGATCAACAGTTGCCTATGTTTATCCGTATAATGCAGCTTGGGATTGCTCTTTACTATGGAGAAATAGGAAATTTTAAAGATGGAGAAACAGAAGATTCTACTTGTCACAATAAAGATATGTTGGGAAATGTTACAGGTAAATACAACAGAATTTTTATAACTATTGTTCTTACAAAAATGTTTTCACCATTGTGAAACTTGAAAAGTTACATTAGATTATGTTTTACAGTATTCTAATATGATGGGATGATTTGCTTAACATTGATTTTTTTCTTTTCTACATTTTGCATACTATTCTCACTTTCTTTTTTCTACATGCTAAAAATAACTTGACTATTTCTAGTAGGTATAAGTGTTCAGAATATACATTATATAAAAGGATATTCCAATCTCAAGATTTCTTAGTAAGTTATAATACAGTTGACCCTTGAACACATGGGTTTGAACTGTGCAAGATCCACTTACACACAAATTTTTTTCAGTAAAACTGCATGATCCATGGTTGGTTGAATCCTCAGATACAGAACTGTGAATATGATAGTGAGTTGACTATAAAGTTATACCTGGATTTTCATCTTGTACTCCTAACCACCTTGTTGTTCAGGGAGCAGCTATATTGATAACTTTTCTATAAAGTCTCACTGAGTTATTTTAACTAAGTTATTTATACTTAATTATCATATGTAATTATAATTAACTATGTGTGCTGTGCTTAGTCTCTCAGTCATGTCTGACTCTTTGTGACCCCATGGACTGCAGCCTGCTATGCTCCTCTGTCCATGGGGATTCTCCGGGCAACAGTACTGGAGTGGGTTGCCATGCCCTCCCAGGGATCTTCCTAACCCAGGGATCGAACCCAGGTCTCCTGCAATGCAGGTGGATTCTTCCGACTGAGCTACCAGGATAGCCTATAATAAACTATAATTATATCTAATTAACTGTATGTTTTGGAGGATACCTAGTTAATTAATTGGAGTGTTACTCTTTGAAATATATACTTCATTGAAAGATACTTAGTGGGTTAATTTCCCTTATTCAATTCATGATACTTTTACTAAAGCCTATTTGTGTGTAAGACATTATTGGTCGGAATGTAGGAGAATGCAGAGGTTAATATACATTGGAGTGGACAGACATGTGAACAGTTAGTTAAGCACTTAAACAGTTAAGTATGATGGCAGATGTTTGACTTATTAACATTAGAGGTATTAACAATTAGAAGTAGAAAAATGGTGAAAGGAGTGATAGGGTTTGACTTGTGTTGGTCTGAGTCTCAGGAAAAATTTGGAGAGGGTGATGATTGACTTCCATAGTTAGAGCCTTTAGCTAAAGGGCATTTAAAACTTGGGAATAAATAACCCTATTAAAAAGTGGGCAAACGGCCTTTATAGACCTGTTTCCAGAAAGAATATCCAGGTGGCCAACAAGCATGTGAAAATATGCTCAGTATCATTAGTCATGAAGGGTAATACAAGTCAAAACCACAATGAGATAGTGCTTTATAGCTAGTAACCAATGTAGTTAAAAACGACTCATAGTAAGTGTTGGCAAGGATGTGGGAAAATTGGAACCCTTAAGCGTAGATGGTGGGAATGGTACACAGTCTGGTTTGTCAAAAAGTTGTACATAGAGTTAACATATAATCCAGCCGTTCTGTTCCTAGGGTTATATGACAGAACTGGTAGAACAAAAACTAGTTGAACAAAACCTAGCGTGTAGAAGCTGGTCAATTCATTTTTTTCCACCCTGCTATTATGGTAAATTTCAAATATTAATATATGGAAAATTGAAAGTATTATACAATCAACAGCCACTATGTGGTTGAGTAGATGTGTAGAATCTACTCATCATCTAGATTCTACAGTGAATATTTATCACATTTGCTTATCATGTATGTGTTCATCTAACACCACTTTCCCTCCATTGATTCAACCAGTTTTTGCTGCATTTCACAGTTAAGTTATGGACATCAGTATACTTCACTGCTAGATTTCAGCAGCATATCCCTAGCTAGAGTTTATGTTTATTGACGGTTCTTTTTCTTTTTTTTTTTAAAGGTTAAATTCATAAGGTGAAATGCATAAGTGTTAAATTAAGTATGCTATTTAAGAAGTTTTGAGAAATGTGTATGCCTGTGTGATACTGGACACTCATCAAAATATGTGTCATTAATATCTCAAAAAGTTATCTCATGCCACTATTCAGTCACTTCCCTTCCTCCAACTGCCTGCCCACCCGCCTTCCACTCAAGAAAACCCTGTTCTGAATCTCTAAAAAAGAAAGAAGCCATGCATTAGTTTTTGCTGATTCTGGAATTTCATGTAAATAGAAACATACAGTGGAAATTCTCCTGTGAAAGGATTCTTTCCTTAAGCATAATATTGTTTTTTTACTTTTCATTTTTAAGAACTTTTTAAGACTTAATTTTTTGAGCAATTTTAGGTTTGCAACAAAATTGAAGGGTAGGTACAGAGATTTCCCATATATCCCTGCTCTCATACATGCATAACCTCCCCCATTATCAGCATCCCTCTACTTATCACAACTGATGAACCTGTATCATTATCGCCCAGAGTCAGTAGTTTAGTTAAAGGTCACTGTTGCTGATGTATATTCTGTGGGTTGGACAAATGTATCCATCATTTTGGTATCCTTCATAGTATTTTCACTGCTCTGAAAGCATTGTATTTTGGGGATTCATCTGTGTTGTTATATATATCAGTGTTTGTTTCCTTTTTATTGCTAAGTACATTGAATGGCTATGCCATATGAATGTAACATAGTTTATTTAGACATTACCCTGTTGATGAGTGCTTGAGGTATTTCCACTTTTGGTTATCAAAAGTGAAAATGATCTGGACATTCTTCTGCAAGTCTCTTGAAGACCTGTAGCTATTCTTTTTCTTGGTTTAATACCTAACAGAAGAATTACTATATACTTTTTTAAAAAAGAAATTACCAGGCTTTTTTTCCCCAAAGTAATTGTGCCATTTTACATTCCCATCAACAATGTATGCCAATTGCTTCACATCCTTGGCAACATTTGTTGTTTTCAGTCCTTTTTCACTTTTTGCTATTCTGATGTATATGTTGTGGTTGCTCATTGTGGTTTTAATTTGCACTTCCCTGATCAATTATTTTGAAATTTTTTGGTGTAATTTTTGACAATTAATATATCTGACTTTGTGCCATTTGATAAATATTTGCCTATTTTAAAAACTTCTTTGGGTTTCCTTACAGAATGGTGACTTTTTCCCTTAATCTTTTTTATTGAAGTATAGTTGATTTACAGTGTTAGGTTAGTTTTTGCTGTCCAGCGAAGTGAGTCAGCTATGTATAAAGGTGGTTCTTTATATATTTTGAATTAAAGAATGACAGTACATGTCAAATACCCTTTGGGAATGTTTTTTTGCTGGTGTCTGATTTGCCCAATTCATTTTTTAATAGGTGTTTCTTGAGCAGTTTTAAATTTTGATTGAATGCAATTTTTAAAATTTTATTTTATGACTATTACTTTATGTGTTCTAAGAAGATGATTTTGCTCCTTTTTTTGTTGTTGTTGTTTAAAAAAAAAAAAAGGTTGCTTGCTTCCAAACACATTTGAATTTTTTTTTTTTCCCCAGCTGTCTAAAGCAGAAATTCTTAACCTTCTATTGTGCATGTTATGGATTCTTTTGACACACTGGTAAAGCCAATGAACCTTTTCTTGGAAAGTTTTAAGTGCCTTGATTTTAATTTCTTGATGTCCTTTCTTCATGTTATTTGTGCTTAGAGTACATTAAGGTTTTTGTATCTGTGAGTTTATAGTTTTCAGATATACTTAGAAAAATTGGGGGCATTATTTCAAGTACCTTTTTCAATTCCCCTTTCTCCTCCTTTGGGGACTCCAATAACATGTATATTGGGCTGCTTGAAGTTCCACAGAGCTCTCTGATGTTCTGTTCATCATGTTTTTCTTTTTCCTTTCATTTTCTGGTTTCACTTTTGATAGTTTGTATTTCTGTTCAAGATCACTCGTCTTCTGTAGCTAATCTGCTGTTAATCCCATCTACTTTATGTTTCATCTCAGATACTGTATTTTTCATCTCTAGAGGTTCAGTTGGGATTATTAAAAATAACCTTGGGCTCTTTTTGAATATCATTTTATTTAGATAGCTGTTTTAATGTTTTTGTTTACTAATGCTATAAAATATGTTATTACTAGGTCTTTTTTTGTGGACTAACTTTTATTTTTCCTCATTGTGATATCCTCCTGCTTCTTTGCACATCTGATAATTGGATGCTAGACATTGTGAATTTTATTTGTTGGGTGCTGGATAGTATTGTATTCTAGAAAACATTTAAGTTACTTGGAAGCAATTTAATTCAATTGTTTTGCCTTAAAGGTTTTTAGATGGGGTTTAAAACCTTTAGCAGCCATTAGTTTAAGCCCAGTTTTATTCCACTATTGAGATAATTACCCCTTTGCGTACTGTACCTGGTCTTCTGTGAATTAGAGCTTTTCTCTTTCTTGGTGGTAGGAACACAGACTATTCCCAGTTGTAAGTCTTGGGGGGTATTTTCTTTGCCCCTTTCTGGTGGTTCTTTTAAAGACCTTAGTTTCCTCGTATGAAACTGATGAATACTCAGGTGAAGACTGGAGTGGGGCCCTCTGCAGGTCCTTCTTGTTTGGTACTCTGTTCTGCAAACTCTAGGTACCTTAGTCTACCTACACTCAATACTCTGTTTTCTAATCTGTGAGTCCTCTGAGCTCTACTTGGATTCCCTCTTTCTTGTTGTAGCTTAGAAACTCATTCTAGATAGTAAAACTGGGCCAGTCAAACTCATTTCCCTTGTTTCTCTTCTCTCAGAACTTACTGTCCTTCATTGCCTGAAGTTCAGTGTCTGAAAACTGTTATTTCCTGTATTTTGTCTTTTTGTTGTTTTTTAATACGTGCTTCAGTATTAACATGTTGAAACAGTGAAGTATAGCAGAAAGTCTAATACCTATTATAGTTTCAAAGTACTGACGTGTGAAAGATATTTTGAGATAGCTTCACCACTGTTATTTGATATATTTATGATTTCTTTAGGTTTTAGAGTTGAAGGTACTAGTGGTGTAACTGATTTGTTACCTGCATTCGTAATTAGAAGAATGCTTCATTTTAGTTAAGTACTGAATATATATTTTTTTCATTGAAAGTTATGAAATCTGAATTCTGCCAAAGGGTCCCATGTTAAGATGCACCATTTCAAAGGCAAAGAATATTTTAAGAAATTCTGACCAGAGTTGAAAGAGATGCTTTTTTCTTCTTCAGGTCCTAATTCATTCTTTTGACAAAGGAGTAAGCAAGGATTTGGAACTTCAAAAGCATCTTTCATAAAAAACCTGTCTTCATTATTAATTAATAATAAGTGTAAATTATAATGACTGATTTCTTAGACTTCTCTGAGTGATGTTTCTTTTGCTTCAAAAGATCAAGCAGTGGGATACTCCTTCTGTTGAACGGCTTTGATAAGAGAGGTCCAGAGTTCAGCTCTGTGGACCCAGTCTGGTCTTGGGTTGAGCTGACCTGACTTTTTGTTTTATTACCAAGATGATATTCAGTGGTGATGCCCTATTTGAGATCTTATTAGGGACAGTTAATAATAAGCTTTATTTATTCCTCAGTATCAGAAATTTATGTGGTATTTATGGTTAAACAGCAAGATATGAAGATGATGTAAAACATTTTCTGGATTTTTAAGTTTTCTAATTTATGTTGAAGTAAAATGACTAAGGTCTCTTGGTACTGTATTTTAGGTACTCTAGTTATTATTTATCAAGTTTTGTCCCAGATGAAAGAGGTCAGTAGCCATGTGTTACGACTTAAAAGTCTATGATGTTCCAAAAATCTCCTGTCATGAGGATTAAAAAAGTTGTTTTTCTTGCCAGAAAACCTGGAAGTGAATCTGAATGAGGATGATGTTTAATTGAGTATGTGTATTTATAGATTTATAAGTGAAGAGTAGATATGAGTGAATCTGCTGGCAGCTGCTTATACCATGAATTTGTTTAAAAATAATTTCTCCCCTAAATTCCATGATGATCTGCCTCATTTGTATTGTTAGAATAATGTTAAAGGACCTTGATAGATTTTCTCTTTAAAAAGGTGGAATAAGTTACAGTAGTTGGAATTTAAAACTTTAGTTTGCCAATTTATAACCAAACAAAACTTCTTTGCTATGATTTTTTCATCTGTAGAATAAGAAAGATGTTATTCACTAATTCAGTTAGTTCAGTTGCTCAGTTGTGCCCAACTCTTTGTGACCCCATAGACTGCAGCGAAGCACCAGGTTTCCCTGTTCATCACCAACTCTCAGAGCTTGCTCAAACTCCTATCCATCGAGTCAGTGATGCCATCCAACCATCTTATTCTCTGTCACCCCCTTCTCCTGCCCTCAATCTTTCCCAGCATCAGAGTCTTTTTTTTTTAAAATATCTGTCAATTTATTAAAAAATGGAGCAAACTGAACAACAAACTATCTTACATCTTTAAGGAAGAAAAAACACTAAATTTGAAAAGACATCACCCACTGAATTTGGACACAACACCTCTACTCAATTAAGAGAAACATTTGTACAGTCCAGGTCTTTATTTTTACACCCTTCAGGCCATGAATTCATAGGGAATGGGTTCCAACAGTTCAGGTTCCTTTCCATTGGTCCTCACAAAGTGTGCTTCTTTGGGTGGAGCAGACTGGCGCTTCAGCTGAACCCAAGTCCCTTTCTCTTTGGCTTCCTTCTTTTTCTGATCATTTTCCTTCACACGTTTTAGGAAGCTATCTCGGCTCTTAGAGTGCTTAATATGCTCGATACCCACATTAATTCTCTTGGCAAGAATCTTGCCCTTAACTTGTTTGTTTACAATGATGCCAACAGCACCTAGCATCAGTCTTTTCCAACGAGTGGGTTCTTCACATCAGGTGGCCAAAGTATTGGAGCTTCAGTATCAGTCCTTCCAATGAATATTCGGGACTGATTTCCTTTAGGATGAACTGGTTGGACCTCTTTGCAGTCCAAGGGACTCTCAAGAGTCTTCTTCAGTAGCACAGTTCAAAAGCATCAATACTTTGGCATTCAGCCTTCTTTATGGTCCAGTTCTCACATTTAGGCATCACTAGTGGAAAAACCGTAGCTCTGAATACAGGGACCACTGTCAGCAAAGTAATGTCTCTGCTTTTTAATATCCTGTGTGGGTTGGTCATAGCTTTTCTTCCAAGGAGCAAGTATCTTTTAATTTCATGGCTGCAGTCACCATCTGCAGTGATTTAGGAGCCCCCCCCCCCCCCCGCCCCAAATAAAATCTCTCACTGTTTCCCCATCTATTTGCCATGAAGTGATGGGACCAGATGCCGTGATCTTAGTTTTTTGAATGTTGTGTTTTAAACCAACTTTTCCACTCTCCTCTTTCACTTTCATCAAGGGCCTCTTTAGTTCCTGTTCACTTTCTGCCGTAATGGTGGTGTCATCTGCGTATCTAAGGTTATTGATATTTTTCCCGACAGTCTTGATTCCAGCTTGTGCTTCATCCAGCCCGGCATTTCACATGATGTATTCTGCATATAAGTTGAATAAGCAGGGTGAAAATATACAGCGTGACGTCCTCCTTTCCCGATTTGGAACCAGTCTGTTGTTCCATGTCCAGTTCTAACTGCAGCTTCTTGACCTGCAAACAGGTTTCTCAGGAGGCAGGTCAGATGGTCTGGTGTTCCCATCTCTTGAAGAATTTTCCACAGTTTGTTGTGATCCACACAAAGGCTTTGGCATAGTCAATAAAGCAGAAGTGGATGTTTTTCTGAACTCTCTTTTTCGATGATCCAGTGGATGTTAGCAGTTTTGTCTCTGGTTCCACTGCCTTTTCTGAATCCAGGTTGAACATCTGGAAGTTCACGGTTCACATCTGTTGACGCCTGGTTTTAAGAATTTTGAGCATTAATTTGCTGGCATGTGAGATGAGTGCAATTGTGCGGTAGTTTGAACATTCATTGGCCTTGTCTTTCTTTGGGGTTGGAATGAAAACTGATGTTTTCCAGTCCTGTGGCCACTGCTGAGTTTTCCACATTTGCTGGCATATTGAGTGCAGCAGTTTCACAGCATCATCTTTTAGGATTTGAAATAGCTCAACTGGAATTCCATCATATCCACTAGCTTTGTTTGTAATGATGTTTCCTAAGGCCCACTTGACTTCACCTTCCAGGATGACTGGCTCTAGGTGTCTGTTATTCACTAATAAGAAAATCATTAACTATTATTTTTCTCAATATCATATTAAGAATAAATTAAGAATATAATATTATGTTATAATAATATAAGAATAATATAATATTAAGAATAATCATCATAACACTTACTTTCATCCTTGGGATAATCCTTTTTTTGGGAGAGGAGTACATTTTGCCTAGGAACACTTGGCATTCTCTTTCTCTTTTGGATGTATCAGGAAATCAAGAACTCTTCTTGGATTTTTGTGATGTTTCTGAAAAGCGTCATTTTTTCAGCAGCTTAGCTTTTTTTTTGGAGGTAAGTTTTATGTTGTTGTTTTTGTTTAAATTAGTGAATGAAGCCCTAAAGAGTGAATTTATTCTTTGTATTTATCAAAATTTATCAAAAGTATATAATAAACTACTCACCATATAATACTGTGTAGTACTAAAGGAGACTGATCCAGTATAATGTATAGAAACTTGAAAGTGGTAATGCTAAATTATTGGTTTCAAACAATAATAACCAGTATATGATTTGTTCATGCTTTATATATAGAAAGAATCACGTGTGAGAAACATTTGTATATAATTTAAATTCCTAATTATTCTTTTGTTTTAATTCTCTTGGTTTATTTAATACAACATTACTTTGATAGGTGCTGAAGATGAAACACGAATAGATATGCAGTATCCTGCTCAGTACAAAGGCCAAGAGCTGTATTCACAGCAAGAGGACGACCAGCCACAGGGATGGGTGTCATGGGCCTGGTCACTTGTCCCTGCCATTGTGAATTATGATGATGCTGAGGAAGACTACCTTGGGAATGATCCTACATCAACTACACATCAACAAAAAGCCCAGACTTTGAAGGATCCTATTGTTTCTATAGGGTTTTATTGTACAAAGGCAACTGTGACTTTCAAAGTAGGTTTTCTTTTTTTTTTTTAAATGTTTATCTCTCAACTTTAATGCTTAAACTTTCACTTCTAGTAAGAATCTAGCTTATTTTACATTTAGTAGATGTGAGATGGAGTCTAACTATCCTTACTTCATAAAGTTACACGTCCCCTCATCTGAAATCTCTGAACTTTGGTCTCTTTTTGTCTTAAGGCCTTCTCTACTTTCCTTTTTTAATAGCTTTATAGAAAGTTTTTCTTTCCCTACTGAATCTTTCATTTGGCATACAAAGATGTCATAGTGTTTCCATTAAAAAACAGATGCACATGAGAAAATCTCCCAATATTTTATGTATCCCTCCAGCTACTATTTCATCTCTGTGTTGTCTTTCATTACAATTTTTTTTCTTTTTTTACATTATTTGAGTTGTTGGAGTATAATTGCTTTACAATGTTATGTTTCTACTCTACAAAAAGGTGAAATCAGCTATATATATATATATATATGCCCTCCCTCTTAAGTCTCCCTCCCCTCCTTTATTCCACCCCTCTACGTTAGCCCAAAGCATTGAGCTGAACTCACTGTGCTATATTGCAGCTTCCCACTAGCTGCCTGTTTTATGCACGTGTGTGTGTTAGTCGCTTAGTTGTGTTCGACTCTTTGCTACCCCATAGACTTGAGCCTACCAGCCTCCTCTGTTCATGGGATTCTACAGGCAAGAATATTGAAGTGGGTTGCCATTTCCTTCTCTAGGGAATCTTTCCAACCTAGGGATCGAACCCAGGTCTCCTGCATTGCTGCAGATTCTTTATCGTCTGAGCTTAGGGAAGTCCCTATGTATGTTTATATGTCAGTGCTACTCTGAATTTGTCCTACCCTTACATTCTTTGTCCCACCATGTCCACATCTGTTCTCCTTGTCTGCATCTCTATTTCTGCCCTGCAGATAGATTCATTTGTACCGTTTTTCTAGAAATGTATATAAAGAGTTGTTTATATAGTTTCTCTCTTTGCTCACCTCTCTTTTTCCCTTTAAGAGAGTCCTTTTTTTTTTTAATTCTCTAGATCTTGCTCTTTTTTTTAAAGCAGTATTTAAAATACTTTTGAGTACTTCCTCCATTAACAAATGCATGCAAGATCTCAAAAGATCACATAATAGGTATTTTCAAGTTAAACAATAAGGTGAACATCCTTTTATTTTAAGAAATATAATACTACTAGTACTTTGATACTGCCTATGTGTTCTTTGATCATATATTATCTTCTCTGCCTCTTAGCTATAACCCACTCTTGATTTTGGGTTATTTCTTGACCTTTTTAGTAGTTCAGTTCAGTTTAGTCGCTCAGTTGTGTCCGACTCTTTGCGACCCCAGGATCTGCAGCACGCCAGGCCTCCCTGTCCATCACCAACTCCTGGAGTTCATCCAAACTCATGTCCATTGAGTCGGTGATGCCATCAAACAATCTCATCCTCTGTCTTCCCCTTCTCCTCCTGCCCTCAATCTTTCCCAGCATCAGGGTCTTTTCAAATGAGTCAGCTCTTTGCATCAGGTGGCCAAAGTATTGGAGTTTCAGCTTCAACATCAGTCCTTGCAGTGAACACCCAGGACTGATGTCCTTTAGGATGGACTGGTTGGATCTCCTTGCAGTCCAAGGGACTCTCAAGAGTCTTCTCCAATACCACAGTTCAAAAGCATCAATTCTTTGGGACCTAGCTTTTTTATAGTCCAACTCTCACATCCATACATGACTACTGGAAGAACCACAGCCTTGACTAGATGGACCTTTTTAGTAGTAGTATCACACGTATATGTTCCTGAAGAGTATCTAATTCATTCAACAAACTTACATTAATGCCATCTGTATACCATGCATTGTTTTGTCTCTGGAGATTCACAGTGGAGAGATCAGATGTAAATCCCTCTGCCTTAAAATGTAAATTGTTAGTAAAAACAAATAAAATATATATAATATACCCCTTGATGATAAGAGTTATGTAGGAAAAAATAGAAGGAAAGAGTAATAGTGAATGCTTCCACTAATTGTGTAGTTTAAAAGCAGGTGATCAGGTTTCATACTGAATGATGTAAGTCAGAAAGAACAATATCATGATATTGCTTATATGTGAACTCTTAAAAAATGGTACAAATGAACATATTTATAAAACAGAGATTGACTCAAAATGTACAAAACAAACTTAGGGTTACCAAGAGGGGAAGAGTAGGGAAGGGATAAATTGGGAAGTTGGGACTGACATAAACACTGTGTGCTTAGTCAGTCATGTCTGACTTCTTGTGACTCTGTGGACTGTAGTCCACCAGGCTCCTTGGTCCATGGGGATTCTCCAGGCAAGAGTGCTGGAGTGGGTAGCCATGCCCTCCCCCGGAGCATCTTCCCAACCCAGGGGTTGAACCCAGGTCTTCTGCATTGCAGGTGGATTTTTCACTGTCTGAGTCACCAGGGAAGCCCATGCACTATTATTTATAAAATATATAAACTAACGAGATCCTACTGTGTAGCACTAGAAACTTTTCAGGACTCTTAATGACCTATATGGGAATAACGTCTAAAAAGAATACATGCATGTATATGTGTAACTGACTCACTTTGCTCTACAGGAGAAACTAACACAACATTGTAAATCAACTATACTTCAGTAAGTAAATAGATAAATAGAGTGATCAGAGAAAGCTTTAATGGGATGTGGGTCTTTCAGTATAGACTTGCGAAAGAGGAAGTTTTGCAGACGCATGAGAATGAATATTCTAGGAATAGCAAATACAGAGGCCCCCAAATTTCAAGGAACAGCAAGGAGGCCAGTGGGCCCAAAGCACAGTGAGTTAACGTGTAAATAGTATAAAATCGTGTCAAAGAAGTTATGGCGTTGGGAGAGGCCCATAAATTGTCCAGCTATGTAGATCACTTTAGGGACTTTGTCATTAACCTTGGATGAGATAAGAAGGTTTTGGACAATTTTTAGCATAGTAGTTCTAGGCTGATCTGAATTACATCCCTGTGTTGAGAATGGGTTATAAGGGGGCAAAAGCAGCAGTAAGGCGATCAGAGAAGATTGCAATTTTCAAACAAGAGATGATGTTGATGATGCCTTGGACTAGGGTGGTAGCAGGTGGAAGTGTGAAAAGTAGTTGAATTTTGGATGTGTTTGGAAGGGCAAGAGTACAGGACTTCCTGTTAGATTTTATTGGCTGATGTAAAGGAAATAGAGTATCCAAGGATGACTCCTGAGCAACTGGAAGGGTTGAGTTCTGATTTCCTGACATGAAGAGTACTATGAGACGATTGGCTTCCCAGGTGGCTCAGGGGTAAAGAATCCACCTCCCAAACGCAGGAGACACAGGAGACATGAATTTGATCCCTGGGTTGGGAAGATCCCCTGGAGAAAGAAATGGCAACCCACTCCTGTATTCTTGCCTTTAAAATCCCATGGACAGCGATGCTTGGTGGGTTCCAGTCCAGAGGGTCCCACACAGTTGCAAACCACTGAGCCTGTGCACATGAGAGGATTAGGCTTGTGATGAATTTCAAGAGTTTGGTTTTTGACAAGTCAGTGAGGGATACGGAAAATTAGTGACTAGTGATGTAGATGGAAAACGAATAGAGTGCCTGTCTGGAAGCTAAGTGACATAAATGTTTTATAATGGAATAAGTCATCTGTGAGAATGAATTCATTAGAATTGTCAATGTGGAAATTATTGGTGATTTTGACCAGAACAGTGATTTGACACTGGTGGAATCATAGTTGGAGTTATTTTAAAACAAATGGGAAGACAGGTGGGAATGTAACATGGTGCAGTCACTGTGGAAAACAGATAGTTCCTCAAAAGGTTAAATGAAGAATTATCAATGACCAAATAATTATACTCCTAGCTATATAGTAAAAAGAATTGAGTTCTTTTAAACTTTTGTCAATTTAGAAGATATGGAATAGTTTTAATAAAAAAAATCTTTGAACTCTCAACATAGTGTTGGAAGTTTTGGCCACAGCAATCAGAGCAGAAAAAGAAGTAAAAGGAATCCAGATAGGAAAAGAAGAAGTGAAACTCTCACTGTTTGCAGATGACATGATCCTCTATATAGAAAACCCTAAAGACTCTACCAGAAAATTACTAGAACTAATCAATGAATATAGTAAAGTTGCAGGATATAAAATTAACACACAGAAATCCCTTGCATTCCTATATACTAACAATGAAAAAACAGAAAGAGAAATTAAGGAAACAATACCATTCACCATTGCAACAAAAAGAATAAAATACTTAGGAGTATATCTACCTAAAGAAACAAAAGACCTATACATAGAAAACTATAAAACACTGATGAAAGAAATCAAAGAGGACACAAACAGATGGAGAAACATACCGTGTTCATGGATTGGAAGAATCAATATTGTCAAAATGGCTATTCTACCCAAAGCAATCTATAGATTCAATGCAATCCCTATCAAGCTACCAACGGTATTTTTCACAGAACTAGACCAAAGAATTTCACAATTTGTATGGAAAAAAAAAAAACCTCGAATAGCCAAAGTAATCTTGAGAAAGAAGAATGGAACTGGAGGAATCAACCTGCCTGACTTCAGACTCTACTACAAAGCCACAGTCATCAAGACAGTGTGGTACTGGCACAAAGACAGAAATATAGATCAATGGAACAGAATAGAAAGCCCAGAGATAAATCCACGAACCTATGGACACCTTATCTTTGACAAAGGAGGCAAGGATATACAATGGAAAAAAGACAACCTCTTTAACAAGTGGTGCTGGGAAAACTGGTCAACCACTTGTAAAAGAATGAAACTAGAACACTTTCTAACACCATACACAAAAATAAACTCAAAATGGATTAAAGATCTAAATGTAAGACCAGAAACTATAAAACTCCTAGAGGAAACATAGGCAAAACACTCTCCGACATAAATCACAGCAAGATCCTCTATGACCCACCTCCCAGAATATTGGAAATAAAAGCAAAACTAAACAAAATGGGACCTAATGAAACTTAAAACTTTGCACTCACAAATATAAACTTAAAGCTAAGATGTAAAAGACAGCCGACAGATTGGAAAAAATAATAGCAAACGAAGCAACAGACAAAGGATTAATCTCAAAAATATACAAGCAACTCCTGAAGCTCAATTCCAGAAAAATAAATGACCCAATCAAAAAATGGGCCAAGAACTAAACAGACATTTCTCCAAAGAAGACATACAGATGGCTAACAAACACATGAAAAGATGCTCAACATCACTCATTATGAGAGAAATGCAAATCAAAACACAATGAGGTACCGTTACACGCCAGTCAGGATGGCTGCTATCCAAAAGTCTACAAGCAATAAAGTCTGGAGAGGGTGTGGAGAAAAGGGAACCCTCTTACACTGTTGGTGGGAATGCAAACTAGTACAGCCGCTATGGAGAACAGTGTGGAGATTTCTTAAAAAACTGGAAATAGAACTGCCATATGACCAGCAATCCCACTTCTGGGCATACACACTGAGGAAACCAGATCTGAAAGAGACACGTGCACCCCAATGTTCATCGCAGCACTGTTTATAATAGCCAGACATGGAAGCAACCTAGATGCCCATCAGCAGATGAATGGATAAGGAAGCTGTGGTACATATACACCATGGAATTTTACTCAGCCGTCAAAAGAATTCATTTGAACCAGTCCTAATGAGATGGATGAAACTGGAGCCCTTATACAGAGTGAAGTAAGCCAGAAGATAAGAACATTACAGCATACTAACACATATATATGGAATTTAGAAAGATGGTAACGATAACCCTATATGCAAAACAGAAAAAAACACAGAAATACAGAACAGACTTTTGAACTCTGTGGGAGAAGGTGAGAGTGGGATGTTTCAAAAGAACAGCATGTATACTATCTATGGTGAAACAGATCACCAGCCCAGGTGGGATGCATGAGACAAGTGCTCGGCCTGGTGCACTGGGAAGACCCAGAGGAATCGGGTGGAGAGGGAGATGGGAGGAGGATCGGGATGGGGAATAAGTGTAAATCTATGGCTGATTCATATCAATGTATGACAAAACCCACTGAAATGTTGTGAAGTAATTAGCCTCCAACTAATAAAAAAAAAAAAAAACAAAAAACAAAAAACAAAAAAAAAATCTTTGAACTCAAGTAGATGTACGTCAGTCTTCAAAAGCAGTGTTTACGATGGCAAGAAAGTTGAAACAACTTAAATGTCCATTAGACAGATGAAGGAATACTAGTCTTTTCAGAAAATAGTGGCTATTCTTTTTTGATAGTACATCAAACTTAGTAAGTAGTAACTTAAAAAAAAAGTAGTTGTATCTCCAGCTCTTGAAAATTGTCTAGTTCATAGTCAGTAGCTGGTACATAGTCATCTTAGCAGCAGCAGCAGCAGCATCTATCCATCTAACTTAGCATTTTTCTAAACTTTTGGACCCTCTTTTAGATTATTTTCCTTTGATTTTATTTGTCCTTGTGGATTTATTTTTTCTATGGACGCAGTTTTCTGAAAAAGATAAACTCGTGTGTCCAGCCTGTAGAAGTAGTATTACATGTACTGTTCCAGGCAATTGTTAGATACTGGAAATGTAGCAATGAAAAATCAAGTTTCTGCTCTGGTGTTTTTAATTTACCTTAGATTGTTTAACTGCTTAAAATAAGCTTTTTCAATTAGTAGTAAAGCTGTATAATTTGTAACTCTAGCAGATGGTAGATTAAAAATATTTTAAAATAAGTAGTCTTTGAAGATTTTTCTAATGAAAACTATTCCATATTTTCTCATTTGACAAAGCTCAAAAATGTAGAGAATAAATTTCAACAAGTTTAGTCATGGCTTGATTAATTTAAAAGATGTTTGTTTGGAAGGGTGATAGTTTGGGAAAGAAATGATAAATAATGTAAACGTTACCTCTACTATTTTAACACCATTGTTTATTATTTCTGAATTTTATGAAACAAATTTTGCATCTGAAATTCACTGATTTAGCTCTGTTTAAAGTAAAGGGATATGGGCCAATCTGAAAAAAATAAAAATGATAGGACAAACTCTTTAAAAATATAACAAAAAACCAACTGTCGCAAATTGCTGCTAGATGTCTTGCCAGTTTCAGCTGATCCAAGTGCAGTTATTTTTATTTTATGAGTGAAGCCATGGATTGCTAGTAAAGTACTATCTTTTCTGGTGACTTTTACATGTTTACTTTTAAATTTGAAATTATTCTGGTAATGTTTCTGTTAACTTCACTGATGAGAAGAATTGTATTATTGAGTCAGTCAGAATAGGCATTTTATATACAAAACTTTTATAGACATTTTGGGTATTATTTGTCATTAGTCAATATATCTTAAATTTAAAGCATTTTTGTTTCTCTAAGGGAAATATGTTGATATTTAGGAGGAAAACATTAGAATTCATTGTTCAGCTTGGGTTTGAAGAATGTATGGAATTAATTTGTGGTTCATAGTTTGGTCAGAAAATAAGGTCATGTTTCTGCATTAGCATTCTGAACAGTTGATATCAATCCAACAAAAATCATGCCAAATTAAACGTAGCATTTAAAAAATAATGTTGAAAATTGTTCTTGTAATGTTTGAGTCCTTTTAATCAATTAATTGCTTTTTTGCTACAATAATTGTAGACAGCTGAAGGGCAATCAACTAAAATACTCCATTTTACTTAAGCATTTTAGATTATAGAACTGTACTTTGAAACAGCAGCATTGTGTATACCAGTTCTAGGAGCATCCAAGAAATAAAGCCTTATATAAAAACTTACTGTTATAAAATTTGAGAATAATTTATTGATTCCTAAGGTTATCAAGAGGTTATCATGCTTAGAATTGTAGCTTTTCAGTTCAATAAGTTCGATATGACATAAAAGTAATTTTTTTAAATGTTATCTTTGATTTCACATTTAAGTTGGAAGAATATATCCATTTCATAAGAATAAAGGTGACTTTATTAGTCATTAGTAAGCATGAATTATTAGTAAACATGAGCAGAATACCTTTTTTTTGAAGTAACACCTTTATTTTGGAATAGTTTTAGATTTACAGGAAAATTCAAAGATGCTTAGTACGGAGAGTTCACATACATTTCTTACCCAGTTTTCCGTATTATTAATATCTTACACTATCACAGTACATTTGTCAAAACTGGGAAGCTGATGTTGGTGCATGATGGTTAAGTTACAGATTAATTTCATGACATTTTTTTGTAACATGATCCAAAGCAGAGTACCACATGGCATTTAGAAAAGTATAATTTTTGAGTATGTAGAAATAATATGCTGTGAGTTTCAGGGAAGTGAGCGCATACACATACATACATATACATATACACATAGTTTTGTTAGCATCTAGGTTAATCCTTGTTATGGAGCAGGCACTGAGTAAGTATTTGCATGCTTGAATGAGTGTGTGGAACGTACCATGAGATTATATCCTTTGAAAGTAAAGCCCTTGGGTCTGTTTCCCTCCTAGAACTAAACAAGTTCTGTTGAATCCGTGTTTCTTCACAGCTTTCTTTAGAAGTGCAGATTGGTAGAAATCTTAGAAGTGATTGAACTAAAGCTGATTGAATAAATTAGTAAAGATAGTTCTGAGGTTAAAATATGGATATATTTTTCACAGAATATATGAACCATTTTATGAGTATGGAACTATTATAGCTACATAGCTTTTGCCTTTTTAAACAGTATTATTAACAAAAAGGAGTTAAATAAAAGTAAAGTATTTATATTCTGTGTATGATCTTACTAGACTAGCATATTCAACCTTTATACCATGGATAATCTGTTACAGCTGTTTTTGTTGCACCTGTTTTCCTGCTTAGTAATTAAATTTCCTGAATCTTAAAATTGGCCTTGTTTCCATCAATTCATCATAATAATGACAGGTTATTGCCATTTAATACTAATTTGACTTACTTAATATTTTTATATTGTTTCATAGCTTACTGAAATGCAAGCCGAGAGTAGTTATTACAGCCCTCAAAAAGTAAAATCTAAGGAAGTATTGTGTTGGGAACAAGAAGGAACTACAGTTGAGGTAATCCATCAACATTGGATGTACTTTCAGAAATCTTTAGAATGGTCTTTAAGGTTAATATTTAATAAATACAGGTTTTTAAAATTATAAATAGTATATTTAAAATTATATTTATAGCTTTGTATTTCTATTTTGGTGATCAGTAGTAGTGACTGAAAAAAATATTCTTTAATGAAGATTTTACTGGTATATGCAACATTAGTTTATTCTTTCATTTGACTTGTGTGCTCATATGTATTTGTGGATTAATGTTCTTCTTCAAGTGCCAGTCATTGAGGATACAAAATTGTCAGGATACAGAGACAAATTAGATGCTTCTTTTTTTATAGGGTTTGTAATCTGAGGAGAATAAATTTGGAAAGGTCATAACCCTAAACATGTCTCAGCTGATTTAGAAATTCTGCAAGGAAAGCCTGTAACATTTTTGTTGAAATTTAAGTTCATAATCCTTCTTTTCCTTCTATAGGCCCTTATGATGGGAGAGCCTTTCTTTGATTGCCAGATTGGTTTTGTAGGTTGCAGAGCCATGTGCCTTAAAGGAATTATGGGTGTTAAAGATTTTGAAGAGAATATGAATAGAAGTGAGACCGTAAGTCAAAATCTCCCCGTTTCTCTTTTTTTTTTTTTTGGATAGAATGCAGGGATAATGAGGTGCTTATTGAAGTGTTTAACTATACCAAAAAAATCTGTTAGACTGCTTATATCTTTGGCTTCAGAGGGGAACTTTACTGTTTTCCCCTGTAAGAAATTATAGAGCTCAGGGGGATTGAGAAAGTTGGTAGTACTTAACACCTGGACAGTAGTTCCAAATTCTTTCCAATTCATAAATGTTTCTTCTTTCTTGTTTATGGCAGCTACTTGGAGTTCCTCTTTGGTTTGTTAAAATGTTCTTTGCCAAAATAGGCAGTGAAAACGGAGACAGCATTCCTTGTCTTTTTACAGAACTTCTAGTTGTAATCGTTTCTGTTGACTACTGAATTGGTGCTACAAAACCAATGTTTTATTTTCTTTAACAATTTTCCTCCTGTCCAAAAATTTTGCATTTATTTTCAGGAAGCCTGTTTCTTTGTTTGTGGTGAAAATTTGAGTATAAAAGGTTTGACATACCTCACAAATTCATTGTTTGATTACCGAAGCCCCGAAAATAATGGTACTCGTGCAGAATTTATCTTGGATGCAGCTACTCATAAGGTCAGAGCATGTATTTTTGAGCTGAATTCTAGGTTGTGCTGGGGTGGAATACTTGAGCTTGCCATGTTTCTTTCCCAGTAATCTATTCTGAATGCTAGTTGTTTATTCAAAACATCTAGAATATTTTTATACAGCTTCTGTATCTATTAGTTTATTTATCCATTCCCTACTGTTAAAATAGTCATGGCGAAAAGATGTAGAATTATTTCTTTTCATTTCAGTTACTTTTGAAGTATGGGATTAATGAAAAGAAGTGAATAATTTCACATTTTACTCTATGTTTGTCTTAGTCTTATTTGAATTTTTCATATAAGATTATATTAATGTACTTTTTATGGAATAAAATTAAAATTCAAAAAATGTACTGAAAATTAGTGTAATAGGCTTAGTGATTTACACTGCTCCTACAGAGTTAATTTTATAGTTGAAATAAAGAATTTAATTTTGACCTGCATAATTAATATACATTTAAAGATATTTTAGTATTTTTTAGTGTTTGAACTGTTTCATATAAGTGTACTGAAATATTAATGATTGACTGTATTTGAGAGTTTATATTAGACAGTTTTGTGACGGTGATAAAGGTTAAGACCATACTGCCCTATTCCATTGTAGGTATTCATTAACTGACATTTTTGACAAAGTGGTGAAATTGTCTAGTAGAATTATAGATGTCCTTTTGTGTGGTCTATAGTAGAGATAATATTGCCTTTTTTAGAAGTAAATTCTTTGGGTAACCTCTGTTCTTCCTTCTGTTTTGGTAATCTTTTGAGTTGGTACATATTCTCCATAAGGATATATGTCTGATTCTTGACCTGTCAGGTTTTTAACCCAGGAGTCTGTTCTACACAATGTGTGTTCTGTTCACTTTGCTTTGTTGGCAGGAGACATATACTGAGATAGCTGGAATGCAAAGGTTTGGGGCATTTTATATGGATTACCTGTATACAATGGAGAACACCACTGGCAAAGGTACTGGTTTCTTTCCTTTATGTTTGGTTTTGCTTGAATAACAGAAATAGGACTTCTTTAGCATCAATTGGTCCTGGATTGATTGCATTCTGTAACATCAGAGTTATCTTTTGTTACTCTGGGGAATAATTTAATGTCATGTTAGAATTGTCTTAGATTCTTAACATTTTTAGTCCTTTCTTTGTGTAGCTGATTGAAAATACTATATTTTATATTCAGTTCAGTCACTCAGTCGTGTCCGACTCTTTGCAATCCCATGAATTGCAGCACGCCAGGCCTCCCTGACCATCACCAACTCCCGGAGTTTATCCAAACTCATGTCCATTGAGTCGGTGATGCCATCCAAACTAGAATTAGTTTGTAATATGTACCACATATTAAAAATTTTGATAGATCAAATTTCATGTTGTCAAAGAGTATGAACATTTCCTTTTCTGTATTTAAATACATTTTGGAGGTTATTTAGATCCTTTTATTACAAAAAGAGCTTGTCACTGTTTATAATAGCCAGGACATGGAAGCAACCTAGATGCCCATCAGCAGACGAATGGATAAGGAAGCTATGGTACATATATACACAATGGAATATTACTCAGCCATTAAAAAGAATTCATTTGAATCAGTTCTAATGAGATGGATGAAACTGGAGCCCATTATACAGAATGAAGTAAGCCAGAAAGATAAAGACCAATACAGTATACTAACACATAGATATGGAATTTAAAAAGATGGTAACGATAACCCTATATGCAAAACAGAAAAAGAGACACAGATGTACAGAACAGGCTTTTGGACTCTATGGGAGAAGGCGAGGGTGGGATGTTCTGAGAGAATAGCATTGAAACAAGTATACTATCAAGGGTGAAACAGATCACCAGCCTGGGTTGGATGCATGAGACAAGTGCTCAGGTCTGGTGCACTGGGAAGACCCAGAGGGATGGGATGGGGAGGGAGGCATGAGGGGGGATCGGGATGGGGAACACATGTAAATCCATGGCTGATTCATGTTAATGTATGGCAAAAACCACTACAATATTGTAAAGTAATTAGCCTCCAACTAATAAAAATAAATGGAAAAAAAAAAAAGAGCTTGTTGTTTTAAACAAAAAAGTAGAAATATATTTTTCTAGAAATTATGAACACAGTCTTATTATGTTTCATTCATTATATTAACAATCAAATGATTTCAGGAATTTAACTACACTGTGTTGTGCTTATCCTGATTCTTTTTCATATTGAAAACTTAGTCAAAATAGGGTCACCATGTTTTGTTAATTTTTCATATTTTAATACATGATCTGTTTGTGTTAGATGATGAATTAGATATTGTGAATGTAAAGAAGAGCAAGGCATTTCTCAAGAAAGCAATAAATAGTATTTATACACTTAAATAAGTGATTTGAATATAGCATGTTAGAGATAGTAATATAAACAGACAGCTAAAAGAGGTCCAGGTGAGAAAGGGATTACCTTGTCTGTGGTGTTGAAGACTTCATAGAGGAGTTGATCTTGAAGGATTGTTAAGGTTTGTTAGATGAAAACAGAAGGCAAGAGCGGTAATTTTCTGCTTCTTCATTTCAAAATGGATTTCTAAATGTCGGTGTTCTCAGTGGTCAAATCTTGATGGGTTTGGGTACCTTCTATATGTTGTTGAAGCCCATATTTGTATTTTTGGTCCATACTTTTTAAAATGTAGAATTAAATATATGCCATGCACAATTGACACTTTCACTTCTGTGTCTCATACGTATCTCAGAATCGAATGTGAAAATTGAATCGTTGATACCCTCATGTCCACAGTCAATGGGATCTTGAGTTGGACATGACTGAGTGACTAACATACACACACATATCCACCTTCTACTTTTCTCCTATTTTCATGATTCTGTTGCTCTTGTATGCTTAGTCGTGTCTGACTCTTTGTGACCCTATGGATTGTAGCCCTCCAGGCTCTGTCTGTGGAACTTTCCAGTCAATAATAGTGGAGTGGGTTGCCATTTCTTACTCTAGGAGATCATTCCAACCCAGGGATTGAACCCATATCTCTTGTGTCCCCTGCATTGGCAGGCAGATTCTTTACCAGTGTGCCACCTGGGAAACCCATTTTCATGGTTTTCTTGTTGGAATATTTACCTGCTCTCTTATAGTTGTGCAAGCCAGAAATTTGAGAATCATCCATCACACTTTCTCTCCTAGCATCCAACCCTTCAGAACATTTCATCACATCTTATCTATAGACTCTCTCTTGAATCTATCTTTTCTTAAGGTCCACCATTGATGCTCTCATCCAGTCTTTTATCATCTCTAGATTCTAGTAGTTTTTTCACTGGCTTTCTCTTTCCACTCTTGCCCTCCTATGATCCATACTGCAATCAGACTGGTTTAATTCTGTGCTTAAAATCCTCACTGCCTTTGCATTGCTTTATTTAAAAATAAAATTCAAATAGTTGACCCAGTTTTGGTCTTGAGTTACTTGATAGATAGTGATAATCATTACAGAAGATAGAGACAAAAAAGGAAGATTTTTGGAGGAAAAGATGTGTTTTGAGGTACCCGTGGACACTGGTAGAGATATTTTAGGTTTCTCCTGAAACACTGGTATGGAACTGCTGGTAATCCGAAATGGTATAAAATGAGAAAGCAGTTACCTTAGTGCAGACCTTGTTAATAAATGCATGAAATAAATGAAGATAAAGCTCAGATGTTCACAGACACTGTTCACAGCTAGGACAGCTTGACACTGAGATCCTGAATGTAGTTCCTGGGGAAGGAGCTGGCTGGAGCCCCCTCTCTATGCTGGGGCCGCATGTGAAATGCTTCACTGCAAGACAAATGGTGAATGCTGTTTTCACCTTTTTATGTAAAAGTAAAAATTCTCTTCACATTTCTTTTGATTAGGGGAACAGGTATTAATGTAGATTTTCTGTAAAAAAAAAAATGGCCTAAAGCTAACTTTTGAAAAGCAAGGGAAAATTGTATATGAAAGTGCAATTCCAAAGTCTCTGTTCTGAGAGCTTTGCAAATTTTTATTGTGTTATAGTTGCCAAAAGTAAGCTGGTAGGTTTCTTCTTTTTTAGTATGGTGTCTTCTGCAGGTGCTGTCTCTTTGGTATTTTCTGAGGAGGCGAAGTTTGAAGTAGTCTGCCTTTCAAGTCAAAGAAACGTCACACTGAAAATTTTGTTTTTTGTATATATTTGTTTTTAAAATTTTTACAAGATTGACACATGATTTTA
Source organism: Cervus canadensis (assembly GCF_019320065.1). Lineage (NCBI taxonomy): Eukaryota > Metazoa > Chordata > Mammalia > Artiodactyla > Cervidae > Cervus > Cervus canadensis. The sequence continues at coordinate 61,726,422 of NC_057397.1, read as the reverse complement.
TATTTAAATAGGGTGCATATTTATTTTCTGACTGACATGCTGGTAGTTTGTTAACTTTTGAATTTTTCATATACTTCATTGCTGTGAATAATATGCATTGTTGTATATCTTAATCTTTAACTTTTTAAACAAAATGTTAGATCATAACATACAAACAGGTTCTGTACATTTGTGTACAGAATAGCAAAGAAATATAAGCACCTTTGTGTTTCCCACATAAGTCGAATAATAGGATGATGTCAACATTGCTAGCCCCCTGTGTGTTCCTTTTCCATCAAGTCTCCTTCCCTCACTGTAGGAAACTGCTGTTTTGAGAATGGTGGTCACCGTTTTGGTTTACTCCTTACACAGATACTTTCTCAGGTGTGTGAGCAGATAATTTTTTTCAGAAAAATAATAAAAATCCACTGCTGATTTAACTTGTGAATGTCACATGTACATTAAAAATACGTTCTTTCATTCACCCAACAATCTGTTCATTTTTTCATTGCCTGCTTTTTGGTAGCTGCTTTCCTATGTTTTTTTTCTCATTGTGAATCTATATTCATTGATAATATAGTGATGGTGATAATAATAGCTAGTATTTGTTGAATGGTTTTAAATGGAAGGCACTCTTCTAGGTGTTTTACATATATTAGCTTATTTAATCTTTTTATTAATCCTGTAAGGTAGATAATAATATTCCCATTTTCCAGATGAGGAAACGGCCAGTCCTATGCAGATTTCACAACTTGGCCAAGATCACACAGTGTATATGTGGGATTTGAACCCAGTTAGTTTAACTCTACAGCTTGCATTTGTCACTGCTCTGATCAGATTTTCTTCTTTCTTGGATTACTTGAAACAGGAAATTTGTGGAATTTTTAGTATTTAAAAACCTAAGGAAAATATTTTGAATTATCAAGAGGTTAATTTTGAATTCTTCAAAGAAATATTTTATCTAAAATTCTTGGTTTGTTGTGATTTGACATTTATTTGTTTCTGTAGTTCAAATTTGGCTTCCCTTGTGGCTCAGATGGTAAAGAATCTGCCTGCAATGCAGGAGACCTGGGTTCAATCCCTGGATTGAGAAGATCCCCTGGAGAAGGGAATGGTTACCCACTCCAGTATTCTGGCCTGGAGAATTCCATGGACTATATAGTCCACGGGGTCTCAGAGTTGGACACGACTAAGTGACTTTCACTTTCATCTCTGAAATGAGAAGATGGAATAGAAGGACGTGTGTTCATCTTCTCTTGCAAGAACTCCAGAATTACAACTCGCTGCTGAACAACCATCGAGGGAGAATGTTGGATCCCACCAAAGAAATACACCCCAAGTTCAAGGGCAAAGAAGCCTCAGCAAGATGGTTAAGTTAAGTCACTCAGTCGTGTGTGACTCTTTGTGACCCCGTGGGCTGTAGCCCACCAGGCTTCTCTGTCCGTGGGATTCTCCAGGCAAGAATACTGGAGTGGGTTGCCATTTCCTTCTCCAGGGGATCTTCCCGACCCAGGGATCGAAGTCAGGTCTCCCACATTGCAGGCAGATGCTTTAACCTCTGAGCCACTAGGGAAGCCCAGCAAGATGGTAGGAGAGGTGAACTCGCATTTAGAATCAAACCCCATACCCACCCGAGATGCTTGGAGTGCTCAAACAAAACCTTGTGTGCACTAGGAGACTCCACAGAGACTGAGCCAGACCTGCCTTTGAGTGTTTGACTGTCCCCTGTGGAGGAATGGGTCAGCAGTGGCCTGCCCCTGGGGCAGGAGCTCTGGGTGCAGCAGACCTGGGTATGGCATAAGCCCTCTTGGAGGAGGTCACCATTAACTCCACCATAGAGCCGCCAGAACTTACACAGGACTGGGGAAACAGACTCTTGGAGGACATAAACAAAACCTTGTGCACACCAGGACCCAGGAGAGAGGAGCAGTGACCCCAAAAGAGACTGACCCCGGCTTGCTCATGAGTGTCCAGGAGTCTCCAGCAGAGCCATGGGTTGGCCATGGCCTGGTGCAGATTCGGGGGCACTGAGTGTGGCAGTGCATGCATGGGACCTTTTGAAGGAGGTCCCCATTATCTTCCTTATCTCTACCGTAGTTTGGCCTCAGGTCAAACAACTGGGAGGGAACATAGCCTCTGCCCATCAACAGAAAATTGGATTAAAGATTTACTGAGCATGGCCCTGCCCATCAGAACAAGACCCAATTTCCCCCTCAGTCAGTCTCTTCCATCAGGAAGCTTCTATAAGCCTCTTATTCTTAACAGAATGAAAACCACAATCACAGAAAACTAATGAAATTGATCACATGGACCACAGCCTTGGCTAATTCAGTGAAGCCATGAGCCATGCTGTGTATGGCCACCCAAGGCTGCCGGGTCCTGGAAGAGTTCTGATAAAACGTGGTCCCATGGAGAAGGGAATGGCAAGCACTTCAGTATTCTTGCCTTGAGAACCCCATGAACAGTATGAAAAGGCAAAATGATACGACACTGAAAGTGAACTCCCCAGGTCGGTAGGTGCCCTAAATGCTACGGGAGATTGGTGGAGAAATAACTCCAGAGAAGAGATGGAGTCAAAGCAAAAACAATACCCAGTTGTGGATGTGACCAGTGATGGAAGTAAAGTCTGATGCTGTAAAGAACAATATTGCATAGGAACCTGGAATATTAGGTCTGTGAATCAATGCAAATTGGGAGTGGTCAAACAGGAGGTGGCAAGAGTGAACCATCGACATTTTCGGAATCAGTGAACTAAAATGGGCTGGAACGGGTGAATTTAACTACTGTGAGCAAGAATCCCTTAGAAGAATTGGAGTAGCCCTCAGAGTCAACAAGAGTCCAAAATACAGTACTTGGGTACAGTCTCAAAAACAACAGAATGATTTCTGTTCACTTCCAAGGCAAACTACTCAATATCCCAGTAATCCAGGTGTGTGCCTCATCCAGTAATGCTGAAGAAGCTGAAGGTGAATGTTTCTATGAAGACCTATAAGACCTCCTAGAACTAACACCCCAAAAAGGTGTCCTTTTCATTATAGGAGACTGGAATGCAAAAGTAGGAAGTCAAGAGATAGCTGGAGTAACAGGCAAATTTGGCCTTGGAGTACAGAATCAGTTCAGTTCAGTTCAGTTGCTCAGTCGTGTGTGACTCTTTGCCACCCCATGAATCGCAGCACACCAGGCCTCCCTGTCCATCACCAGCTCCCGGAGTTTACTCAAACTCATGTCCATCGAGTTGGTGATGCCATCCAGCCATCTCATCCTCTGTTGTCCCCTTCTCCTCCTGCCCCCAATCCATCCCAGCATCAGGGTCTTTTCCAATGAGTCAATTCTTCGCATGAGGTGGCCAAAGTATTGGAGTTTCAGCTTCAGCATCAGTCCTTCCAATGAACACTCAGGACTGATCTCCTTTAGGATGGACTGGTTGGATCTCCTTGCAGTCCAAGGGACTCTCAAGAGTCTTGCCTACCACCACAGCTGAAAAGCATCAATTCTTTGGCGCTCAGCTTTCTTCACAGTCCAACTCTCACATCCATACATGACCACTGGAAAAACCATAGCCTTGACTAGACAGACCTTTATTGGCAAAGTAATGTCTCTGCTTTTTAATATGCTATCTAGGTTGGTCATAACTTTCCTTCCAAGGAGTAAGCGTCTTTTAATTTCATGGCTGCAGTCACCATCTGCAGTGATTTTGGAGTCTGACACTGTTTCCACTGTTTCCCCATCTATTTCCCATGAGGTGATAGGACCAGATGCCATGATCTTCGTTTTGTGAATGTTAAGCTTTAAGCCAACTTTTTCACTCTCTTCTTTCACTTTCATCAAGAGGCTTTTTAGTTCCTCTTCACTTTCTGCCATAAGGGTGGTGTCATCTGCGTATCTGAGGTTGTTGATATTTCTCCTGGCAATCTTGATTCCAGCTTGTTGTTCTTCCAGCTCAGTGTTTCTCATGATGTACTCTGCATTTAAGTTAAATAAGCAGGGCGACAATATACAGCCTTGACGTACTCCTTTTCCTCTTTGGAACCAGTCTGTTGTTCCATGTCCAGTTCTAACTGTTGCTTCCTGACCTGCATACAGGTTTCTCAAGAAGTGGGTCAGGTGGTCTGGTATTCCCATCTCCTTCAGGATTTTCCACAGTTTATTGTGCTCCACACAGTCAAGGGCTTTAGCATAGTCAATAAAGCAGAAATAGATGTTTTTCTGGAACTCCCTTGCTTTTTCTGTGATCCAGCAGATGTTGGCAATTTGATCTCTCGTTCCTCTGCCTTTTCTAAAACCAGCTTGAACATCTGGAAGTTCACGATTAAGGTATTGCTGAAGCCTCGCTTGGAGAATTTTGAGCATCACTTTACTACTGTGTGAGATGAGTGCAATTGTGAAATAGTTTGAACATTCTTTGGCATTGCCTTTCTTTGGGATTGGAATGAAAACTGACCTTTTCCAGTCCTGTGGCCACGGCTGAGTTTCCCAAATTTGCTGGCATATTCAGTGCAGCACCTTCACAGCATCATCTTTCAGGATTTGAAAGAGCTCAACTGGAATTGCATCACCTTCACTAGCTCTGCTCGTAGTGATGCTTCCTAAGGCCCACTTGACTTCACATTCCAGGATGTCTGGCTCTCGGTGAGTGATCACACCATCGTTATTAGCTGGGTCGTGAAGATATTTTTTGTACAGTCTTCCGTGTATTCTTGCCACCTCTTCTTAATATCTTCTGCTTCTGTTAGGTCTATACCATTTCTGTCCTTTATCGAACCCATCTTTGCATGAAATCTTCCTTTGATATCTCTAATTTTCTTGAAGGGACCTCTAGTGTTTCCCATTCTGTTGTTTTCCTCTATTTCTTAGCATTGATTGCTGAGGAAGGCTTTCTTATCTCTCCTTGCTGTTCTTTGGAACTCTGCATTCAAATGGATATATCTTTCCTTTTCTCCTTTGCTTTTCGGTTCTCTTCATTTCACAGCTATTTGTAAGGCCTCCTCAGACAACCATTTTACCTTTTTGCATTTCTTTTCCATGGTGATGGTCTTGATCCCTGTCTCCTGTACAATGTCAGGAACCTCCGTCCATAGTTCATCAGGCACTGTCTATCAGATCTAGTCCCTTAAATCTATTTCTCAGTTCCACTATATAGTTATAAGGGATTTGATTTAGGTCATACCTGAATGGTCTAGTGGTTTTCCCTACTTTCTTCAATTTATGTCTGAATTTGGCAATAAGGAGGTTGTGATCTGAGCCACAGTCAGGTTCTGGTCTTGTTTTTGCTGACTGTATAGAGCTTCTCCATCTTCCGATGCAAACTATAATCAATCTGATTTTGGTGTTGACCATCTGGTGATGTCCATGTGCAGAGTCTTCTCTTGTGTTGTTGGAAGAGGGTGTTTGCTATGACCAGTGTGTTCTCTGGGCGAAACTCTATTAGCCTTTGCCCTGCTTCATTCTGTTCTGCAAGGCCAAATTTTCCTGTTACTCCAGGTGTTTCTTGACTTCCTACTTTTGCATTCTAGTCCCCTATCATGAAAATGACATCTTTTTTGGGTGTTAGTACTAAAAGGTCTTGTAGGTCTTCAAGCATACAAGACTTGGAGTACAGAATGGACCACAGGGCAAAGCCTAACAGAGTTTTGCCAAGAGGACGCACTGGTCAGAGCAAACACCCTCTTCCAACAAGACAAGAGAAGACTCTACACATGGATTTCATCAGATGGTCAATAGGGAAATCTGATTATATTCTTTGCAGCCAAAGATGGAGAAGCTCTATACAGTCAGGAAAAACAAGACTGGGAGCTGACTGTGACTCAGATCATGAACTCCTTATTACCACATTCAGACATAAATTGAGGTAAGTAGGGAAAACCACTAGGTCATTTAGGTAGGACTTAAATCCTTTACATTTATACAGTGGAAGTGAGAAATAGATTCGAGGGATTAGATCTGATAGAGTGCCTGAAAAAGTATGGATGGAGGTTTGTGACATTGTACAGGAGGCAGTGATCAAGGCCATCCCCAAGAAACAGAAATGCAAAAAGGGAAAATGGCTGTCCAAGGAAGCCTTACAAATAGCTGAGAAAAGAAAAGTGAAAGGCAAACGAGAAATGGAAAGATACACACATCTGAATGCAGAGTTCCAAAGAATGTCAAGGAGAGATAAGAAAGCCTTCCTCAGTGATCAGTGCAAAGGAATAGAGGAAAACAACAGAATGGGAAAGACTGGAGATCTCTTCAAGAAAATTAGAGATACCAAGTGAACATTTCATGCAAAGATGGGTTTGATAAAGGACAGAAGTGGTATGGACGTAACAGAGCAGAAGATATTAAGGAAGAGTGGCAAGAATACACAGAACAACTATGCAAAAAAGATCTTCATGACCCAGATAACCACGATTGTGTGATAACTCACCTAGAGCCAGACCTCCTGGGATGCGAAGTCAAGTGGGCCTTAGGAATCATCACTACATACAAAGCTAGTGGAGGAGATGAAATTTAGTTGAGCTCTTTCAAACCATAAAAAATCATGCTGTTAAAAAAAAAAAAATCATGCTGTTAAAGTAGTGCACTCAATATTCCAGCCAATTTGGAAAACTCAGCAGTGGCTACAGCACTGGAAAAGGTCAGTTTTCATTCCAGTCCCAAAGAAAGGCAATGCCAAAGAATGTTCAAACTATCTCACAATTGCATTCATCTCACACGCTAATAAAGTAATGCTCAAAATTCTCCAAACTAGCCTTCAACAGACGTGAACCGAGAACTTCCAGATGTTCAAGCTGGTTTTAGAAAAGGGAGAGGAACCAGAGACAAAATTGCCAGCATTCGTTGGATCATTCAAAAAGCAAGAGAGTTCCCAGAAACATCTACTTCTGCTTTATTGAGTACACTAACACCTTTGACTGTGTGGATCACAACAAACTGAAAATTCTGAAAGAGATGGGAATACCAGACCATCTGACCTGCCTCCTGAGAAATCTCTATGCAGGTCAAGAAGCAACAGTTAGACCTGGACATGGAACAACAGACTGGTTCCAAATCAGGAAAGGAGGAAGTCAAGGCTGTCTATTTTTACCCTGCTTGTTTAACTTCTATGCAGAGTACATCATGCGAAATGCCGGGCTGGATGAAGCACAAGCTGGAATCAAGGTTTCCAGGAGAAATATCCTGAGATATTTCTGAGAAATAACCTCAGATATGCAGATGACACCACTATTATGGGAGAAAGCGAAGAAGAACTAAAGAGCCTCTTGATGAAAGTGAAAGAGGAGAGAGAAAAGGCTGGCTTAAAACTCAGCATTCAGAAAACTAAGATACTGGCATCCCGTCCCTTCACTTCATGGCAAATAGATGGAGACACAGTGGAAACGAAGGGGGACTTTACACTTCATGGCAAGTAGATGGAGAAGCAGTGGAAATGAAGGGAGACTTTATTTTTTGGGGGGCTCCAAAATTACTGCAGATGGTGACTGCAGCCATGAAATTAAAAGGTGTTTGCTACTTAGATGAAAAGCTATAACCAACCTAGACAGCCTATTAAAAAGCAGAGATATTACTTTGCCAACAAACATCTGTCCAGTTAAAGCTGCGATTTTTTTCAGTAGTCATGTGTGGATGTTAGAGATGGAATACAAAGAAAGCTGAGTGCTGAAGAATTGATGCTTTTGAACTGTGGTGCTGGAGAAAGCTCTTGAGAGTCCCTTGGACTGCAAGGAGATCCAAGCAGTCCATCCTAAAGGAAATCGGTCCTGAATATTCATTTGTTGGAAGGACTGATTGTGATGCTGAAACTCCCAATACTTTGGCAACCTGTGCGAATATCTGACTTATCGGAGAAGACCTGGATGCTTGGAAAATTGAAGGTGGGAGTAGAAGGGGACGAGAAAAGATGAGATGGTTGTATGGCATCACCAAGTCGATGGACATGAGTTTGAGTAAGCTCTGGGAGTTGGTGAAGGACGGGGAAGCCTGGTGTGCTGTATTCCATGGGGTCGCAAATCATCGAACATGATGGAGTGATTGAACTGATAGTCCAAATTATCAAAAAATGCTTGGAAAGATTGAAGGTGGGAGTAGAAGGGGATGACAGAGGACGAGATGGTTGGATGGCATCACCAACTCGATAGACATGGGTTTGAGTATGCTCTGCAAGTTGGTGAAGGACAGGGAAGCCTGGTGTGCTGCAGTCCATGGAGTCGCAATGCGTTGGATACAATGGAGTGATTGAACTAATAGTCCAAATTATCAAAAAATGCCCTGAATTTTATCTTAGGTATCTAAATGCATATTAAACTAATAATTTTACAAAGTTTGTAGTGGATTCTGAAACTTGGGAAAGCAGATTTGATTGGTGTACTCTAAGTTCATCATAGTAGTTACTTACTGTAAGCATTAGTAAATGCAGAGTAAGAAAAGGAGCTCGTATTATTTATTTTTGTGATGAATGATGTAGTAGTAGTTTACCCACAGTATAAAATGACATAAAAGAAAAATTCAGGTAATAAATTTTCCTTGTGCTACTGTTTGATATTAATAAGTATTCTGATAATTATTTTTTATGCTATGTGGAAGTACTCAGTGTTTTAGAAACTATTTCTTGTTAATTTACTTTAAATGCTTTTTTTCATAGTTTTAGTCTTTTTTTATTTAAGAAGTTATTCCAAATCTTTTTATGGACCTAAAGTAGATAGATGAAAATGTAGATTACAACAGGAATGTTTTAGAGACATACGGATAAAATTGATTCTAGTTATTGGATTATGGAAAATGATGAAAGAGAGGGATCGTGCTGCATTGCCCTTTAGAATCTGGGTGCCTTGGGAGAATGTTAATGTTAATTTGGGGGAATGTTGGAGTAGAAGGGTTCTTGTTTCCTAAATTATTCTATTTAAGGCTTAATTTTCTAGTTCCTTAATTTGCCTAGTTCCTGTGTTAAGAGCTACTTTTTTCTTTAAAGTTATGGTTTTATACAGAGACTTAAGCTCGTAAGTTGTAAGTTAAATACAAGTAAACTTTATAGGGGACTAGTTGGAAAAGAAAGCAGGTTAATTTCTAGTGAAAGAAGTCATACTTAGAAAGAAGGGATATATATGTATATACTTCTTAAGAATGAAAGTGGAGTTCCTTGTGCAGTGGCTACTTTGGTAGCTTGCCAATTCCTCTTCTGATGGGAAGAGGAATAATTTTTCTCTTGATAGGTATAAATATATGGGCAACGTGGGCAGTGCAGGTTCTGTTGCCTTTGGCTGTCCTGGACAGACTGGCAAGTCCTTCATTATCCTTAGGCTAACTGGATATTATCTTTACTCTTAATAAGAATAGCCAAATATTCAGGGGGCTGGAGTTACCAAACATATCGAGGGTGGGCATGGGTAAAATACCTTGCTGAAAAGATGCAGCTAGAAGTCAGTCACAGTTTTACCTTTTAGATAAATGACTGGCATCTAAATTTAAACTGTAATATAATCAAATTGCATTAACTGAAAAAAAAAATAGAATCCTCTAGACTTCATTGTTTTAGAGACAATCTGATGTCTAAAAGAAAGGTCGCCTTAGGAAGTGACATTTTTTAAAAGATGCCTAGTAGCTCCTGTAGGACTCAAAAGCAGGATATTTTCCTTGGTTTTGAATGTTTTGATTCGCAACAAGAGTCCTTCGGATTATCTTCTAGTTGCCTCATCTTGACAGGTAGCTCTAGAAATACCTAGTTTAGCTATGGAAAGTGATTTTTTTTTATGTTAATGATAATGTTATTTAAACCTAATATATAATGTGATTCAATATTATTTATGTGTATCATAAAATATATTTTAAGATTAACTTCGTATGTTTTATTTGTGACATTTATGTTTGTATATAGTCATCTTGTTAAGAATATATGAATAATAGATATAATTTTTTTTTGTCTGGTACTGAAACTAGAGATTGAACTGGACTCCTTTTTTCTGAAATGAAGGAAATATAGTTTTGAAAAAGTTATTAAAAAGTGTACGTGGATGAAGAATTTTTGTCTTTAACTAAAAATAGTAAAATACTAGAAAGTTTTGCTTACCTAATTTTGTTTGAATAAATATGAGTCAATTGAAATTTACTTTATGTTATCACTTAAAATAGTGAATTTATATATTAAAACCAAATATTTAATGTAGGTGTTGGACATACTGGATAAAAAGAAATACCTATAGGTAGAGCCAAGATTTTCTTTAGAAAATCTTGGTTCCTCTTATATATATGGGCAGATAAGGGATTGAGGAAGTTGGCTTTCACCCTTGGAGCATAACCATAGTGATTTTATTCTGGAAAAAGTTCAAAGTGGTTAATACCTGTTGTTAATTTCCATGGTAATTATAAAACTCTCAAGTCACCTTTTAACTTGTAGTCTTAAGTAATCAATTTTTCAGTGAAACTTCTAAGATAAAATAGTAAAAATGCAACTTCTTCCAGAGTCTGACTTCCCAGTCCACCTAATAGTATTGTGTACAGAAGTAGTGGGTATAGGCCAATTAAATGTTAGAGAATAATTTCTCAAGAATGACCATTTTAGTTTTATAGCAGATATTATAACATTAAATAGATAACAAGAATAGTTTTTTAAAGTAACTGTTTTTTTTGTTAATAGCATCTCATCTGCATAAAGAAAAATAGATCAGCAGGGTTCCGTGTATCTACCTGATATAGAATTGTTCTTAAGGCATTAAGGTCTTAAGGTCTAAGCTGAAAAGATAAGAGTAATATTAAAATACATACTTGATGTATCTGATTGGTGCTTAGAATATTAATATGAATTTTCACTTCTCGTAGGTTCTGCAAATCAACAAGACTTTTCTTCAGGAAAGAGTGAAGATTTGGGAACAGTTCAGGAAAAGTCTACCAAAAGCCTTGTTATAGGTCCTCTTGATTTTCGCTTGGATAGCAGTGCAGTACACAGAATTTTAAAAATGGTGGTTTGTGCTTTGGAACATGAATATGAACCATACAGTAGACTAAAACCAGGTTTGTTTTTGCTTAATTTTGAGCCTCTTGCAAGTTGATTTGAATGATGCTTCCCTAGTAGCTCAGACGGTAAAGCATCTCACCTGCAATATAGGAGACCTGGGTTTGATCCCTGGGTCTGGATGATCCCCTGGAGAAGGAAATGGCAACCCACTCCAGTATTCTTGCCTGAAGAATTCCATGGACAGAGGAGCATGGTGGGCTATAGTCCATGGGGTCACAAAGAGTCGTACACGACTGAGTGACTCAGACACACACACACAAATACGAATGATGTATTTAAAACAAGAGCTGATCGGACCTACATCCAAAGGTTAGTGCCTGTGAAATCACGGAGCACCGTGCCATGAATGCCTGGTCTGTTCCTGAACTCATTTCTTGCAGCTCGTTTCAGTGTGTGTTCTGCCAGGCATTCTGCTGAGTGCTCGGATGGTAAACCGTTCAGTACCCCAGTCATCCAGGTCTGTGCCCAACCACAAGTCCTGAGGAAGCTGAAGTTGAACGGTTCTTTGAAGACCTACAAGACATTTTAGAACTAACACCAAAAAGATAGTCCTTTTCGTCATAGGAAACTGGAATGCAAAAGTAGGAAGTCAAGAGATACCGGGAGTAAAGGCAAGTTTGGGCTTGAAGTACAAAGTGAAGAGTTTTGCCAAGAGAATGAACTGATCATAGGAAACACCCTCTTCCAACAACGTAAGAGATGACTCTGCACATGGATATCACCAGATGGTCAATACCGAAATCAGATTGATTATATTCTTTGCAGTGGAAGATGGAGAAGCTCTATACAGTCAGCAAATGCAAGACCTGGAGCTGATTGTGGCTCAGATCATGAACTCCTTATTGCCAAATTCCGACTTAAATTGAAGAAAGTCGGGAAAACCACTTGACCATTCAAGTATGACCTAAATCAAATGGTGAATGTACTGTAATTTGTACAGTACATTGTACCGTATGAAGTGACAAGGAGATTAAAGGGATTGGATCTGATAGAGTGCCTGAAGAACTGTGGATGGAGGTTCATAACATTGTACAGGAGGTGGTGCTCAGAACCATCCCCAAGAAAAATAAATCCAAAAAGGCAAACTGGTTGTCTGAGGAGGCCTTACAAATAACATAGAAAAGAAGAAAAGCCAAAGGCAAAGGAGAAATGGAAAGATACATGCATCTGAATGCAGAGTTCCAAAGAATGGCAAGGAGTAATAAGAAAAGCTTTCTAAGATTTGCATTTCAGTGCAAAGAAATAGAGGAAAACAATAGAATGGGAAAGACTAGAGATCTCTTCAAGAAATTCAGACACACCAAGAGAACATTTCATGCAGAGATGGGCACAATAAAGGACAGAAACAGGTGGGCCTAACAGAAGCAGAAGATATTAAGAAGAGGTAGCAGGAATACATAGAAGAACTATATGAAAATAGGTCTTAATGACCCAGATAAGCACGATGGTGTGATCACTCACCTAGATCCAGACACCTTTCAGTGTGAAGTCAAGTGGACTTTAGGAAGCATCACTACGTACAAAGCTAGTGGAGGTGATAGAGTTGCAGCTGAGCTATTTAAAATGCTAAAATATCATGCTGTTAAAGTGTTGCACTCCGTGTGCCAACACATTTGGAAAACTTGGTAGTGGCCACAGGACTGTTAAAGGTCAATTTTCATTCCAATCCCAGAGAAAGGCAGTGCCAAAGAGTGTTCAAACTATTGCACAATTGCACTCATCTCACACTCACAGTAATGCTCAACTGTGTTGAAGACTGGGCTTCAACAGTACATGCACAGAGAACTTCCAGATGTTCAAGCTGGAATTAGTAAAGGCAGAGGAACCAAAGATCAAATTGCCAACATCCGTTGGATTATAGAAAAGAGAACTCCAGGAAAGCATCTGCTTCATTGACTACACTGAAGCCTTTGACTGATTGGATCACAACAAATTGTGGAAAATTCTTCAAGAGATGGAAATACCAGACCACCTTACTTGCCCTTAATAAATCTGTATGCAGGTGAAGAAGCAACAGTTAGAATGGGACATGGAACAATGGACTGATTCCAAATTGGAAAGTGAGACTGTCTAGGCTGTATATTTTCCACCGTTTATTTAAGTTCTTTGCAGAGTACATCATGTGAAATTCCGGGCTGGGTGAAGCACAAGATGGAATCAAGATTGCTGGGAGTAATATCAATAACCTCAGTTATGCAGGTGACAGCGTCCTTAAGGAAGGAAGTGAAGAGGAGCTAAAGAAAGTGAGAGAAGAGTAAAAAGCTGGCTTAAAAGTCAACGTTCAAAAAATGAAGATCATGGCATCCGGTCCCATCACTTCGTGGCAAGTTGGTGGGGAAACCATGGAAACAGTGACAACTTTTATTTTTCTGGGCTCCAAAATCAGCTGCAGATGGTGACTGCAGCCATGAAATTAAAAGACACTTTCTCTTTGGAAGAAAACCTCTGATCAACCTAGACAGCATATTGCAAAGCAGAGACAGTACTTTGCTGACAGTGGTCCCTGTATTCAGAGCTATGGTTTTTTCACTACTGATGCCTGAATGTGAGAACTGGACCATAAAGAAGGCCGAAAGCGAAAGTATTGATGCTTTTGAACTGTAGTACTGAAGAAGACTCTTGAGAGTCCCTTGGACTTCAAAGAGATCCAACCAGTCCATCCTAAAGGAAATCAGTCCTGAATATTCATTGGAAGGATTGATGACGATGCTCCAATACTTTGACCACCTGATGGGGAGAGCTGACTTATAAGAAAAGACCCTGATCCTGGGAAAGATTGAAGGCAGCTGGAGAAGGGGATGACAGAGGATGAGATGGTTGGATGGCATCACTGTCTCTATGAACCTGAGTTTGAGCAAGCTCCGGTGCTGATTATGGACAGGGAAGCCTGGCATGCTGCAGTCCATGGGATCTCAAAGAGTTGGACACTACTTGAATGACTGAACTGAACTGAGGATAGTATGTACAGAAAACGGTGTCAGCACCACATTTTGTGGAGGATGTGAGGAAGGCTAGGTTACTGATTCGTTGCTGCTAAGAATGTGAAATGGTACAGCCACTTCTAAGAACGGTTTGACAGATTTTTTAAAAACACAATACAGCTGCCATGTAGCCAGCAACTGCATTCCTGGGCATTTATCCCAGAGAAATGAAAACTAATGTCCACACAAAAAACAGTATATAACTTATTTTTATCATGTTAAAGCCAACACTGGTACGTAATTTGGGAGACTAGGGTGACTCTGTTTCATGATGTTGTCTTAGACCCAGAATTCCTTCTATCTTGTTTTCCTGCCATCTGAGATACCTCATTTGCATGCTCAATGTTGACTCAGCATTACAATGTCTAGTTTTAGTCAGTAGCAGGTAGGGTAAGAGAAAATGGTAGGTATGTAGTTTCATTTGATGACATGGCACAGTCATTTTATTGACCCAAACTTAGTAGTGTATCCTTGTACCCAGCAGCCAGGTAGGCTGGAAAATATGTTCTCTAGAAGGAGTCCATACACTTGAGTTAAAATTCAGATTTTTTTTTTTTTTTTGGTAAAAAAAAAAAGCCATTTGAATTCTCTTCCACAGTTGGCTTATGCTACACACACACACACACGTGCATATACATGTTTATGTAAAATGCATTATTTGAAGCAGTTTATCATTTCAGAAATATGACGTATGTAAAGAAACTGCTGCTAAATGACTTTATACATGCAGTTCTTTTTCTGAGTAATTAGCAGTTCTCCTCCACTCTTTTTTTTTTAATTAGTTATTTCCTTGAAGTGTAATATATGTACTGGAAAGGACACAAAAATCTAAGGATAAAATTTTGTCAATGTTGTAAACCTAACCACATCTATATGATTAACTGTTCAGGATATGGAACCTTACCAGCACTCCAGAATATTCCTTCCTGCCCTCTTTTGATTATTACTCTGACCCCCAAGGGGTCAGACTCTTCATACTTATAACATCCTAGATTTAATGTGGCATATTTTATTAAAATTTTTTTTTTTATATTTTATGTATTTTTTACTGTAGTGGGTCCGTATTGCTGCACCTTGGCTTTCTCTGCTTGCGGCGAGCAGGGCTACTCTTCATTGTGGTGTGCAGGCATCTGACTGCAGTGGCCTCTGGTTTTGGAGCACAGGCTCTAGACGTACAGGCTTTAGTAGTTGCGGCACACTGGTTCAGTTTCTCCGTGTCGTGTGGGATCTTCCCAGATCAGAGACTGAACCCTTGCTCCCTGCGTTGGCAGGCAGGTTCTTAACCACTGGAGCCTGTATATCTTTTGGCATATTTTAGAACTCATGTAAATGTAAGCACACAGTGTATACTCATTTGTCATTGACTTTAGTTTACATTATGTTTATGGTATTCATTCTCCTTTCCTTTTAGTATCCCATTTTGTGAATATTCCATAACTTACTTATCCATTTTACTGATGATGAGGTTTTGTTTAGTTTCTAGTTTTTGGTTATTATGATAGTGATGCTGCCAACATTCTAGTACATCCCTTTTGATAAACATAAGTATTCATTTCTGTTGGGAATTTAAGAGTAGAATCACTTAGGTAAAGTGATTATGTATGTTACCTTTAGTATATATTTCCAAACTGATTTCCCAAGTGTATGTCTATCAGCACTGTAGAAGTTTAGTTGCCGTTGATCAGGGGTTTGGTCAGTTATGACTTACTTACTGCCTCTTTTTGCATAGCTCATCAGTTGATAATGGATTTTGCATTTCAAATATTGGAAAAATACAAATAAGGTTGATGTTTTGTGACACATGAAAACTATATGAAATCTAATTTTCATTTTTTATAGGTAAAATTTTATTGGAACATAGTCATCCTCATTCAGTTATGCTTTGTCTGTGGCTGCTTTTTTACTTCAGTGGCAGAAGTGAATAATTGTGACAAACTAACACACAAAACCTAAAGTATTTTCTTTGTGGCTCTTTATGGAAAAAGTTTGCTGGTGCATACTTACCAACTTTTGTATTCTTAATCTTTTTCATTTTAGCTTTTCCAGTGGATGTGTAGTGCTACCACATTGTTACATTATTTGTGGTTATCTGGTATCTTAATGATGTTAACTAGCTTTTGATGTAACTTTTGCATTTGAATATGTTATCTTTTGTTTGTTCAAGGCTTTTTTGCCCATTTTTCCATTGGATTATTCATTTACTTTTGATTTTTAGGTGGTTGTAAATTTTTTAATACGTTGCAGGTACAAATCCTTTGTGGAGATACCGATGTCTGTCTATGTATCTGTCTGTGACAAATATTTTCTCCTAGTCTGTTGGCTTGAATTGATATTAACTTCAGTGGTATTTTTATGAAAGGAAGCTATTATTCTTTTAATGACAGATTAAGAATTTCTTTAAAATATTTAACATATATTTAAAAATATAAAACATACATTCTTATATAGCAAAGGCATACATTTTCTAGAGCAAAGTAATTTATTCTCGTTAAAGGTAGCACTATTTTACAGCTGCTTCCTTGTTGAAAAAGAATTTGACCTTCAAATTTGGAGAACTAATTAATTTTTTAGTTAACTAAGAAAATTATTTAAAAATAATTTTTCATTGAATTTTTATTATTTCACTTTAGATATTAAAGATGAAAGTGAAACAATGCTGAATCCTGAGGAAGTGGCATCTTTGGAGGAATATATTCCTACTCGACATACAAGTGTTACTCTCCTCAAATGTACCTTCACAATTTTCATGGCTGAATTCAATTTGCTGGATCATTTGCTACCTGTTATTATGGGGGAAAAGGTATACTTTGATATTCACTACTTGTTTTCTCATATGTGCGTATTGGTCCTATGATATTGTAAGAGTAAATTGTGTAAGAGAGTATCTTTTATATAGTTATCCATGATGATGTTAAGCAATGTAACTATGATTGTTAATTCTTAGAAAGTAAGATGAGATGGTTAGATAGCAGTGACTCAATGGACATGAATTTTAGCAAACTCCAGGAGATAGGAGGACAGGGAAGGACACGGAAGCCTGGCATGCTGCAGTCCATGAGGTCACAAAGAGTTGGACATGACTTAGAGACTGAACAACAACAACATATAAATAATTAAATGGGTTAACCTCAAGCCAAAGCTCTATGAAGAAATGTTGAAGTACATGGGCCTAGATAGCAGACCATGTATAAGCTACGACACCTTTCAGCACTTTGCTTTATATCTGATCTCTAAGCCTTATTTTCCTTTTCTGAGAAACAAAAGAAAATTCTAAGTTTTCATTTTGGCTGCTGGTCATCCAGTAAAGAAGCAAAAAGTCCCAGATAGATTAAGATAGTTAATTACTTGCATAGACAGCAAAAGCAAATCAGTAATCGTGTCAGCTTATCTTGTCCCTTTCAGGACAACCCTGAATCTAGGGCACCACCTGGCCTGCAGCACACATGGTAGGGTGCCCTGTTGACAGGGATTCGGCTCCATGCTGCAGCCAAGCAGTTATAGAGCCTTACGGTGTACTCTGAAAGATCGACAGCCCCCTGAATGAGGGATGCTACTGAGAAAATTGCCTGTAGCAGCATTTTTCAAGATGAGAAATTGAGCGAGAAATGATCTTCTAGCAGTTCTGTTTTCCTCTGTTTTGATAATATCACAGGATGCTCTGCCATTAGGTCTGTTGTGGTTTAAGCCTTACTTTGTGGTCTACATGGATTTTAAGATTGCCAGAGTGCTGGCATTTAACAGTTCCCCCAAAGTACTTAGCTCCTAGAATGATTTAGAATATTCAATGAGATAATGTGTCTAAACCATTTTTGCACATAGTAGGATCCCAATGATTATTACTGTGTTTGTTAACACTTATTAGATGCTTAATATTTTAGGTACATAACCAATGAATTGCTTTCTGAGTCTGCTATATACATATAAAGTATTATCTGTTATTTTTAATTTATTATTTTGGGGGATGTATTTCTTTTCATGGTGATATACTGATTACAGAAATAAAAATTGTCCTAACTTTAAATAAGAAGAGCTTGTGGAGGTATGGCAAAGAATTAAGATGCATTAATTTCATTTTGTGTATTTGGTCTCTATCAGCCACTGGTAATTTATTCATTGTGTTTCTGGGTAAAGAGATCATCTGGGAAAATTTTAGTGGAGAAAAATTAAGATATGTTAGTATAGACGAATTTTAAAGTAACTATGATTAATAAGTTGAAGAAAGAAACAAAAAACTAGAATTCTAAAGTTCAAAAGATTTCACTCTATTAAAAAAAGAACAAAGTGAAATTCTGGAACCGAGACCAGTAACACAATCTAGAAAAAAGAGGATGAAAAAAGACACACCATTTAATTGCTAATCAAAGGAAGGATAGAATGACTATTTTACACTTGATCTTAGCCAAAAGGCTGAGAAGCAATGAATGACTATTTTAGAATCAGAAAATGTAGAGCTTAAGACAAGAGTTATGAGTAGAGATAAAAATAGTCATTCCATATGATAAGTGTTGACTCAAAGGGTGAACAATAGATAATTATCAGATGATATGTTGAATGAAAGAAGTAGACATAAGTATATACTTATGTGTGATTCTGTTCAAGTGAAGTTGACAAACAGAACTAATCTGTGATGATCAAGGTGAGAATATTGGCCACCCCTGGTGGGGCCCTACTAGTGTGCTTGAAATGTGTGGTGATAACACACATGGAAATTTGTTGAGCTGTATGTTTAAAATTTCTATGCTTTACTGTATATTATATCTCAGTGAAAGTGAAGTGGCTCAGTCGTGTCCGACTCTCTGTGACCCCATGGACTGTAGCCTGTCAGGCTCCTCCGTCCATGGGATTCTCCAGGCAAGAATAGTGGAGTGGGTTGCCACTTCCTTCCCCAGGGGATCTTCCCGACCCGGGGATCAAACCCTGGTGTCCCACACTGCAGGCAGACTCTTTACTGTCTGAGCCACCAGGGGCTCCTGTATTTTAGTAATCCAAAATAAAGTCCTTTAATATAATAATTGCTCAATAAATGATGGTTTACAAATTATTAGTGAGTCAGAAAAGAAGAATTGTATGTCCAGCTTAGTTTTAGGCACAGTTCCTCAGTAATGGCTCTATTGACCTTTTGGGCTATAGAAGTGTCACATAGCACTTACTGTATTTAGCCAATGCCTGCTAAATGCCAGTTGGTTCCCCTATTCTTGTGATGATGAAAGATGGACAAAACAGATTGCTCTTCCCAGATAATTTTCACATACTTTTTGCTGGAGGTTTATACTGTTCCTCATTGAGAGTTACAGGTATGGAAATAAGTTCAAGGACCAGAGTTGATGGCTTGCTAATCAATTTCATACCCTGGATGTGTGGAAGTTTATCTGTATTTACTCCGAAGCTTAGAAAGATTCTGTAACACTAAAAATACCAAGCCTACCTTGAGACTCTTAGGGCTTAATGAGCCTTTAGCGTGTTTACTATTAGTAGATATAATATGGACCAGAAATTTTTCTGTCCTACAAACTTTGCTTATTGTCAACATCTTTCAGATTGTCTAGAGTAGTCCACTTAGTCCTTTAGTCATCTAAATGTGATAAAAAGAAAGAAGATAAAGGCACTGCCATATCTGGGATTTGGGGGGAAATTATCAAGTTAAGAAAATACTTTTTTTTTTTTTCCCCGTTTATTTTTATTAGTTGGAGGCTAATTACTTTACAATATTGTAGTGGTTTTTGCCATACATTGACATGAATCAGCCATGGATTTACATGTATTCCCCATCCCGACACCCCCTCCCTCTCCATCCCATCCCTCTGGGTCTTCCCAGTGCACCAGTCCCGAGCACTTGTCTCATGCATCCAACCTGGTCTGGTGATCTGTTTCACCCTTGATAGTATACTTGTTTCAATGCTGTTCTCTCTGAACATCCCACCCTCGCCTTCTCCCACAGAGTCCCAAAGTCTGTTCTGTACATCTGTGTCTCTTTTTCTGTTTTGCATATAGGGTTATCGTTACATTATTTTTAAATTCCATATATATGCGTTAGTATACTGTATTGGTCAAGAAAATACTTTCAATGTACTGAGGCATTTAGTTTCAGTATTCTAGTTGACTAAAAAAATAAAAAGCTCTAGCTGAAAGGGCATTGATAATTCTGCAGTAAGTAGGACTTCTTTGAAATCTTTTTTTCTTTTTCTTAAATATTGGCACAAATTGAGTACTTAAAAATAGGAGGTGTTTGGTTATGGTAAGAGAGTCCTACAGGAAGGCATCGTTTCTGGGATAATTTGATGTCACTACATTATGTGTCACCCTGAAGTGTCTCTAGAGGACATGACATAGCAGTTACCTCTCTGGAAATATAAAGTGATCATTATTATTTTCCAGAACTCAAGTAACTTCATGAATACTACAAACTTCCAGTCTCTTCGGCCTTTGCCTTCTGTTCAGATACTGGTGGATAAAATTAATCTGGAACATTCTGTGCCGATGTATGCTGAACAGTTGGTGCATGTGGTCAGCAGCCTTACTCAGCCTTCTGATAATCTGCTTCATTATTGCTATGCACATTGCTACCTTAAGGTATGAAAAGTGAATCTTCTTGTGTATTAATATGTGGTTTGCTTTGGGAGAATCAAATCTTTTTTTTTTTGGAGTTGTAATTTTACAGAATTAGTACCGTATTAGATGAGATTTAAATAAGATATACATATATATTCATTATTCAGTATAATTAACATAAAAATAAAGATGTCCCTGCATTAAAGATTTCTTCAATTATTTGGTGTTAATAGCTTGGTATTTATAAGATAATGGTAATTAAAACTTTCGAAGATTGTATTTATCATTGATTATAAGCAATGAGAGATTTTAAAACTAAGGATGTTTTAAAAAATTCATAATTTCTTTCAAGGGAATATTTATGTGAGACAGTGTTTTGCAAAGTGGGTATAACGGGTTTGTTTTTAGTCATTTTCCTCTTATTCAATCCATCTTAATTTTATGCAAAGAAAAAGTTTATTACTTTAAATCACATTGTGAAAGTCGCTCAGTCGTGTCTGACTCTTCGTGACCCCATGAACTGTATAGTCCATGGAATTCTCCAGGCCAGAATACTGGAGTGGGTAGCCATTCCCTTCTCCAGGGAATCTTCCCAAACCAGGGGTTGAATCCAGGTCTCCCACATTGCAGGCGGATTGTTTACCAGGTAAGCCACCAGGGAAGCCTAAGAATACTGCAGTGGATAGCCTATCCCTTCTCCAGTGGATCTTCCCGACCCAGGAATGGAACTGGGGTCTTCTGCATTGCAGGCGGATTCTTTACCGGCTGAAGTACGATGGAAGCCCCTTGCATCAAGTTATGTAAATTGTTGGAGACTTTGTTCAGATTTCCATCTCTCTCACTCTTTTATTTTTAAATAAATAAGTAATACATGCCAGTATCAAGTCAGTCAGTTCAGTTGCTCAGTTGTGTCCAACTCTTTGCGACCCCGTGAACCGCAGCACGCCAGGCCTCCCTGTCCATCACCAACTCCCCGAGTTTACCCAAACTCATGTCCATTGAGTTGATGATGCCATCTAACCATCTCATCCTCCGTCGTCCCCTTCTCCTCCCGCCTTCAATCTTTCCCAACAGCTGGGTCTTTTCAAATGAGTCAGCTCTCCACACCAGGTGGCCAAAGTACTGGAGTTTCAGCTTCAACATCAGTCCTTCCAATGAACACCCAGGACTGGTCTCCTTTAGGATGGACTGGTTGGATCTACTTGCAGTCCAAGGGACTCTAAAGAGTCTTCTCCAAAACCACAGTTCAAAAGCATCAATTCTTTGATGCTCAGCTTTCTTTATAGTCCAACTCTCACATCCATACATGACCACTGAAAAAACCATAACCTTTACTATACGGACCTTTGTTGGCAAAGTAATGTCTCTGCTTTTTAATATGCTGTCTAGGTTGGTCATAACTTTCCTTCCAAGGAGTAAGTGTCTTTTAATTTCGTGGCTGCCATCACCATCTGCAGTGATTTTGGAGCCCCCAAGAAATAAAGTCTGACACTGTTTCCACTGTTTCTCCATCTATTTGCCATGAAGTGATGAGACCAGATGCCATGATCTTAGTTTTCTGAATGTTGAGCTTTAAGCCAACTTTTTCACTCTCCTCTTTCACTTTCATCAAGAGGCTCTTTAGTTCTTCCTCACTTTCTGCCATAAGTGAGGTATCATCTGAATATCTGAGGTTATTGACATTTCTTCCAGCATTCTTGATTTCAGCTTGTGCTTCATCCCAGCGTTTCTCATGATGTACTCTGCATATAAGTTAAAAAAGCACAGTGACATTATACAGCCTTAATGTACTCCTTTTCCTATTTGGAACCAGTCTGTTGTTCCATGTCCAGTTCTAACTGTTGCTTCCTGACCTGCATATAGGTTTCTCAAGAGGCAGGTCAGGTGGTCTGGTATTCCCATCTCTTTCAGAATTTTCCTCAGTTTATTGTGATCCACACAGTCAAAGGCTTTAGCATAGTCAATAAAGCAGAAATAGATGTTTTTCTAGAACTCTCTTGCTTTTTTGATGATCCAGTGGATGTTGGCAATTTGATCTCTGGTTCCTCTGCCTTTTCTAAAACCAGCTTGAACATCTGGAAGTTCACGGTTCACGTGTTGTTGAAGTGTGGCTTGGAGAATTTTCAGTATTGCTTTAGTAGCGTGTGAGATGAATGCAACTGTGTGGTAGTTTGAGCATTCTTTGGGATTGCCTTTCTTTGGGATTGGAATGAAAGCTGACTTTTTCCAGTTTGTGGCCACTGCTGAGTTTTCCAAATTTGCTGACAGATAGAGTGTAGCACTTTTACAGCATAGGTACTTACAAATAGGTAAACTCAAATTTTGAGTAATAAGTGTTTTTACTAAGCAAACAGACATGTGTAATGTAAGTAGAGATAGCATATACCTAATTAATTTCTGTTTTATGGACTAAAGGAAACTTTGCCAAGTTTAATTCAAGAATAAGTACTAAAAATGCTCTACATTTTTTGTAAAGTATGAAGATTAGAGGACTGCAGTAATAGACTTGACTTTATTGGTTCATACTTGATAGTTTGATCTTTTAAAGTTCTTAAATATCTGTGTCTCTATAAAGAGAAACCAATTTAAAGATACTAGTTATATATCACCTACAGGCATATTTAAATTTAAGACATTAAAATTTGACTGTTTTCAAACCATGTATAATGGGAAAACATGTTTTTTAGATGTCTGTGGAAAGCTGATTTTTAAGATGATGGAGAAAGAAATTCTACTCCCTTGATGGAGTTGACAGTATTATGTTTCAAAGAGGTGTAAACACAGGATAGTATGATTCTTTAGGGCCCATTGTTGTAATGATCTGTTACAAATGTTTTATGTCATATGTAGAGTAGTAGAAAATATTTTTGAAAGTTATATACATAGAGAATATATTGCACTTGTACTTTTTCATTTATTCCCAAAATTAATACACTGAGGTGTATTGGGACAACTTGAATATCAGATTATTTTGTTAAGAATATCTGCCTGTTTTATCAAAGCAAGTGTAATTTTGGCAGTTCTTTCCAAGGTATTAAACTTACATGGGGTTCATTCATTTGGTAAATGCTGAGTTCTTTCTGTATTGCAGACACTTAGCATTAAAAATGAGTTAGGCATGCCCCATCCTCAAGGAAAATCATCTCCAAAGCTATTGGTCAACGGTATGATTGTCATTCATGCTGACATAAAAGTCATTGGTATTATATTAACTGCTCACTCGAACTTCCAGGAAACTGTAAAAGTTAAAGTGTAGTCCAGATAAAATTATGTTTTGGGAAAAGGTTTTCACTCCATTTGTATCTAGTTGTCGTTTATATTTTAGTTAAGTTTGACTCCAGCTCTAATGGATAAGTTAAATGTCCCAGGACGTTAGTATTGGGCGTAGTATATGTAGAAAAACTTTTCATTGGTGTTAAAAATTTTGAATACTCTAAAAAATAAAGCCTTGAATCTTGACAATTTGATTGCATTTAAAAAAATTTAATTGCATTTCTGCTGCTTCTTCAGTGACTTAGTATGTTTTAAAACTTTAAGGATTTGGTAGAGACTTTTAGTTTTATGACTGTTTGGAACTGGCTAAAAATACCAGTTTGTTATAAAGTTTATAGCAGTTCATGTTACTTTGGGATGATTACTGTAACCTTTGAGGAAGTTTTCAAAGGTTAATTTTCACTATTACAGTCTTAAAATACTACAGTGAAAGATTTAAATGTCTATTTCATGTGTTTGGCATTTTAAACTCTAATTTTCAATTAAATACTCGTGCTTAAGTTTTAATCTGTATATGTAAATGTGAGTGTATTGACTGTTTGACAAGATAGTATATTCTTCCCCCTTCATGTAATGACATTTATTAATTGAGAGAGTTGGCATGGAAGGAAACATACAGGTGGAACTTTCATATGTCTTATCAAGTCCTCTTTATTGAAATGCTAAACCCATCTTTGAATATGTGTGGAATCAAGTAGCTAAGACACTACAAGGCACCTGAGTTTTGAAGCATATAAAAAATAAATTAGTGAAAGCATTCTGTAAATTATAGAAAAATACATAAATTTAAGGCCTTTTTGCATAGGGTGGCAAAGAGTCGGACACGACTGAGTGACTAACACACACAGACACACAAGGCTTTGTTACTCATAAGGATCAGGTATGGCAGATGCTTCAGAGAGATCAAGAAAGTTCTAGTAGGATCAAAACCCTTTGATTTTGTTGGATTTGGGAATATTTGACATCAAGTAAAGAACTTTCCCTGGAGATTTCAAGGAACTGTGCTTTCATATATGGTTGATAGATGTATGATTGGTATCATTTGGATTTTGCAGGATGTAATAAATTTGAAAAACACACATCCATTCCAATTTTCAATATATATACTATAGTAGTGGCCAGCAGACTTTTCTTTGAAGGTTAAGATACTATTTTAGGCTTTGTGGGCTATGAGGCAAAATTTAGGATGCTGAATAGGTACTTAAATAATAAGAGAACAAATTTCCATGCATTTGAGTTGACAGAATTGAAAATGCAGGATAGGACTCTTTTTGTAATATAGTTTTACTGATGAGGAGAAGGAAATTCTTTTTCTTGGGATAGCATTTCACCTAATTGGAGTTTCAACTAACTTAATGTTCCCAATCATCAAATCAGGTGTAAATGTACATGTATAAAACTTATTCTTAGCTTGTAGGTAGTACAAAAACAGTGATTGGAATTTGACTTGTGTGCTGTAGTTAGTTGACCCTTGTCTTAGAGAAATTTTTGTGTATACAGATATGTACAACTTGAAGTCTATAAAACCCACATGAATATTTTTCTGTAGCATAATTTTTGGTGGGAATATTAGGAAGCATAATAGGATGTATAATGTGATGCCATTTATGTAAATTAAGAAGGTAAAATAGTGCTAAAGATTGTTCAGATATAAAATGGCTTATAAATGTGTAACAAAAGAGCAGGATGCATTCTGAACTCCTGAAAAATCAAGGCATGATCAGGGGGAGGTGCAGTGAGACTAGTGTGAGGGTCATGGTTCATGTAAACTTTAGTTATGTAATAAGGTCTTTAATTTTTAAATACCTTTATTGAGGTAATTTGAATACCATAAAGTCACCTTTTTTAAAGAATAGAAATTAGTGATTTTAGTCTTTTCACAGAGTTAAAGCAACCATTACCACTGTCTAGTTCCAGAACATTTTTGTCACCTCCCAAAAAGAAAGCATTAGTATTTACTCTCCATTTACTCCTCATACCTTCTGTAAACACTGATCTGCTCTCTGTATGTGTTTGCCTAGTCTGGATATTTCATATAAATGGAATCGTACAACGTTCAGTCTTTTGTGACTGGCTTCTTTTCTCTTAGCATAATGTTTTTCAAAGTTCGTCCATGTTGTCACATGTATCAGTACTTTATTCCATTTTTATGAGAGAATAATACATTGTATGGATATGTGCTATATTTTGTTTATGCATTTATCCGATTGGTGGACATTGTGTTACTTCCAATATTTAGCTGTTCCGAATAAGATAGCTATGAATATTTCTGTGTAGTTTGTGTGTAAACACAAGTTTTATTACTCTTGGGTATATACCTTGGTGTGGAGCTGTCTATTCTTCAACATTTTTAGGAACTGCCAAACTTTTTGTTCAGAGGGATTCTTGCATTGTTTTACTGTCCCAGTAGTAGTGGCTCAGGGTTCTTACTTTTCCACATCCTCACTGACACTTGTTACTGTCTTTTTGATTTTAATCATCTTAATGATTGTGAACTGGTGTCTTCTTGTGGTTTTGATGCATTTCCCTAGTAACTAATGATGTTGAGCAGTTTTTTTTTTCTTGTGGTTCTTGGACATTTGTATATATTCTTTGGAAAATATTAAAATCTTTTGCCCATTTTAAAATGAAGTTCTTTTGTCTTTTTATTGTTGAGTTATAAGCATCCTTCTGTATTCTGAAGGCTTTTATTTCATTAATGCTATAGGTGACAGCATGACAATATTCATTTAAAAAATCTGGGTGATGAAAAAATTTATTATTTATTGTTTCCTCACTTAAATTTGTTGGAAAAAAAATTAGGAGAAAATACTTAGTTTTTATGCATAAGGTATCAGTTTCAGTCCAAAGTTCATTTTTGTTTCAATGAATACATGACTAGAAACTAGATTTAGAGGGCTTAAGGAATGAGTAGGCAATGAAAAAAATGTAGCATTTTACAGCCTA
This sequence comes from Cervus canadensis, assembly GCF_019320065.1. NCBI lineage: Eukaryota > Metazoa > Chordata > Mammalia > Artiodactyla > Cervidae > Cervus > Cervus canadensis. The sequence goes on along the minus strand of NC_057397.1, from coordinate 61,699,707 downwards.
CTCTTTTAAGACTTTTGCTGATGCCAAATGAGAAATAGAATTTCACTAATGGTTGGAGGGGAGAGGTAGTGATAAGATTGTTTTTTTCCTTTAAGAGTAAGTTGAGAATCAACCATATATTTTTGGATAGGGGAAGGAAGGGGTAGGGTGAGGAAGTAAGGCAGAGTGAAATTGTGTTCCAGCAATAGGTGATTCTGAAGAAGCCCTTTATGCTTTTTAGACTTCATTTTTCCCTTATTTAAGAAGAGGTGATTTAGTTCAATTGTTCTTTAATAGAATTTTTTAAGAGATGGCAGTACATGTTTAACTTTTCATTTAACATGGTATATAAGTCATCTTTCTCAAGTTGGTACTTCCTTCAGCTGAGACTTCTATTAGTAGTTGCACTTAATTGCTTCATACATTCTTTTTGCCTCAGCCTATTGGTTTGCAATGTTAAGTGCTTTTATTATATTTCCAAGTTTATGAACAGTCCTGGTGAAAACAACCTCAATTCATACAGTGCTGATTTCCCTTTTTCTGGATAAAGTATTTGTAATCTTGGCCAAGTGTTGTTGCCAGGTTATTTGGTTATGTAGCTATTGCAAATCTTCGCGTCTTATTGCTGTGATTGAAAAGAGTTGAAAATTGGTTATTTTGAAATAATTATTTTTGATATGGTAGATAGGCCCTTTTTCACTGTAGTTTATACTTGAATATTACCTGGAGTCCTCTCTGGGTAGTACGTAAATTTAGTAAAAGCTTAAAAAAATTACTGAATAATCTGCAGGACTTTCTCCAAAGTCCTTTGCAGTTCTGAAAACAACCAGCAGGGGATCTCCTCAACACCCATTTTTCATCTGAATACATTAATGATAGCATCTGTGCTTATACTGTTGGGACATTTATAGAATATTAGAAAGTAGCTTGAGAGAGTTCTTAGTTGAACACAGATAATCTAGTTTGAGAAAGTTTTACCATGATTTGTACTTTAGAAATATTTGGAAGTTGGGCGTTATTTTAATAATCATACTTTGTATCAAGTGGTATTGATAATTATAAATTAAAGAAACCTTTAAATACTGGGTCTTTCAGAGGAAATGTGAAATTCTGAAACTGTACAGTTCCTAGAAGTTCTTTGCATATATTGTTTCTTAGAGCAAGTCTTCAAAGAGTTTAAGTGTGGAATGACTTAATTTTTAAAGTTGATCAGTTAAATATTAGAAACATGGTTTTTTCTTGTCAATACTTTCTTGTATCGTGGTTAATAGTGGGATTTATAGGAATCAATAGGGATATCACTTTCATTTTTCTTGATAGCGATTAAGTAGGTCTTTTGAAATTCAGTTTGAAAATGTGAAATTCTCTTGCCTGTTTTCCAAAAAATTACTTTATTGCTAACTGACTTTACAGGAAAAGATTTGACATTGTCAACTTGATGAATGATAGCACAATAGCTTTTTGAAACTGTTTGAAAGTAGTTTAATACTGCTTTCTAAGAAATTATTAGTTTATATTCATTAAATGAAAGTATTTTATTGAAAATTGGTTTTTGAGGTATTTTGAATATGTTTAACCGTAGATTTTAGGAGCTAATATTAATCCAAGAGGTAAGAAAGTTAGTGCTTGATAAACTGAAGGAATAAAAAATAGTAATGAAAGATAAAATCTGGGGTTAAACTGCTTTTGCATGTTGTTGTTCAAAACAGTAACTTCGTTTTGTATCTCTGTGTTTCCAGTTTGAAACGTTTACTTTATTGAAAATAGTGGAAGAAGAAATATCATATTCAGTTCTCTGCAGTGTTTCATGTAAAATGTGATATTACATGGATTCTTCCTATTAAGGCAATGTAGTGTTCAGGAATTTCAGGGAATGCTTATATTTTTTTGAGTGTGATCTACTTGTTTTAAGTATAAACATATAAAAAGTAATTCATGTCATTTACCAAATTTCCTGAGGTGAAAAACCTCACCCCATCATTTCACAAAAGAAAGGGAAAAGATGTAACATTTTTTAGGATATGTTTGGATATCCCTTCTGTGTGTGCACACTGTAAGTTGAAGGCAAGATACTTTTAAGGTTGTTTTGTTGTAGTTAATGTTCTTTGAGGCTAAACTGATATAACAGTAATTTATTAATGTTAATATCTGTGATGTGCACAATGTACTCAGTTGTCTTAACAGAATATGTACATTTTAGCAGACAGTAAAATGCTAAGTGAGAATTATGTATAGAGATAAAATATGAAACTTAAAATTGATCAAAAGAGCAATAATCTCTCAGGGGTATGAAAGAAACACTATGTATTTAAATTTCTTAATTCTGATTTAGTTCATGTCAAAGTGAATAAAAGAAAGTGTTGATGTTTGGGAAGTGCAAAAAGACATTGGAACACATTTAGTGTGCAGCTGTTGTAGAGCAAATTGAAACTGACGTATTTCATCCTGTGCTTATTAAAACTTTGTCTCTGTGAACATTTGGGTCTTTTCTTTTTGTTGCAGATATTTGGTTTCCAGGCAGGACTGACATCTTTGGATTGTAGGGGATCTTACTGTTTACCTGTACCAATTGTTCCCTCTTTGAGCACTGCTCTTTATGGTAAACTTCTGAAACTGCCCACATGCTGGTGAGTATTATGTTAAAGTGTGGTTTATGATAATTTTCACTTATGTTAAAAGGGGAAAAAAACAATCATATCTGTCTTATGCCAATGTATTAGTTTTATACAAAACTTTAGAAAAATATGTGAAGTTAATACTTCATTTTTTTTTTTAACTGTTATGTTAGAAATCTCTTTTAAATGTCTGAAATCTGTTAGTTTATAGTACTTGTGGTAGAGATAACTGTTGTTGGGGTAATAACTGCCAATCCATGTTGCAGCTATAGTAAAGTGTTGCTGTTTCACATTGTATAGGAACTGCAAGGGCAAGCTTTTTTTGTTTTAAATGAGAGAATACAAAATTTTTTTTAAAATTTGCAAATTAATAACAAGACCAAGGTATTTCAACTAAATACCAATTTCATGTATATTCCTAACCACTGAGAAAAGTGGTTATGTCATTTATTCTTATGACATAAATCTAGTATTTTTGATGTGTCTGTGTACAGTCACTGCATTTGGGCAGAAACTGATTTTAGCCCTTACTTTCATTTAGTACTGGATTCCTTTATTTGGAGGTCGTTCTTCCTGAATTAAAAGAGATTTATAGAAAGAGAGTCAGTAGTTACTAATCATACTTTTTTTCCTTTAATCGAAAGCAGTGCTTTTAATGTTAAAGAAATGATTGTTTAACTGTATGAAATAAGATGAAAATATATGAAATTATATTCTAGTGAAATATTTCTATATTTTAAAATTTGGATTACTTCAATTATTTGAAATCTGTTTTTGTTTTTTTATCCTAATTAGCAAGCTTATTATTGTAGGATTTTATTTTCATTAGTTATTTATGAAAAGCAACATACCTTTCAAAAAAGAGATTTGATTTCTTTATTTAAAGTACTTGATTTGTAAAAAATATATTTCCTTGAATAATACATAACTTTTAAAATGAAATTTGTAAAGTTAATGATAACATTTTCAAAGGAATTTGCCTATTGATTCAGAAAATTGAAAAGATATAGAACTTAAAGTTAACTGAGTCTTGGAGCCTGTTTTTCTATAAATTGAAACCAGTTAAATGATTTTATTCTTAATTTTTCTTGATTAGTTTTGTCCTTAGGCCTCATATTGCATATTATGCCTCATCCATATGCCTCATATGGCACTTATTATATTGTGAGAGATTGCACTTTTCAACTTTGTATTGGTGTTTATATGTTGCATTTGATCCAAGAAATATATATTCTGATCTATTACAAAATACCATGGGATATGTTCCAGTTGATAAGTTGATATTAACTTTAATAGATTCTTGTATCTGCTGATTTATTATCCATGACACTAAAATTTTATTAGATACAGTGCAGCATTTACTGTAGAAAATACTTGCTCTTAAAAATAAAGCAGCCAAAATTTCCAAAGTGAGTTATAGACTTTATATGAAAAAAGATGAATATTTAAATAGGTAAGGCTTATTTTAAGGATATGTACTGATTTTAAGGATTTTACTCTGAATATTGCCAAATTTGGTTTAAAATATATCTGCTGACATCTGAATGAAAATATTCCAATTAAATACTAAAAGCATGAGATCACAGAATGCTAATATTTATTTGGATGTGATTTGCTTTCGTGCAGTTAAGACCACTTCTCCATTATTTCAGTGCTATTTTTTGCTATGTTTTACAAAAGTATGTTGTTTTGAAATAGTTTCTTTAAGTTGTTTTCCTTAGCAAATACAAAATAAACTATAATTTTTAGCAGCTCTAAATGGAAAGTAATCAATACAAAAGTCAGTAAGTTGAGATATATCTTTTAGATAAATGAAGCATATAAAGTACCAGATAAAATGTATAATACTTCTATGAAATAGAAATCATAGGAGAACTGAGAATTTTGTTTAATGGTTGCAGGGAGTGAGGATTATGTCAAGTCTGTCCCCATTCACAGTCTCTCCCTTCCTCAGATAATGCAAGCTGTTTGGTTTTTTAAAATTCACATTCCAGAATTTCTTAAGGCATCTTTATGATGCTCTGTTTGTGTTTCATGCAGTAATGAGAAGAGCATATTCACTACAGGCCATAGCTTTTGAAACAAAGGCGTTTTATAGTACACTGAAAAATTTTTACTTGGTATGTTAGTAATATAAATCTAGATTCTATTTAAGTCAGCAAAATAGTTTATACTTTTTAAAATATTTCTAAATTGAGATGTTAATTTTATATGAATCTTGAAACTAATAATATTTAATTAGGTTTGGTAATTTTAAAAATATGTGAATTAAATAACATTGAGAAAAGGTTATCTTCCAAATATTCATGATAAAATATTTTAATCTCAATGAGCAAGCTATTACAAAACTTTAGTTTGTTAGATTTTGTTTTTCCAAAATATTTTGGTTATATTGTATCTTTCATTCTATATTACATAGTTTTCAAACATATAAAAATAAGCTTTTCAGAAAAGCTTTTTTATTATTTCCTATCAGGTAAACTTTAGTTCTTTCAGTTTCTTGGAACAGGACTAAAATGTGTAGGATGTAGTGACAAAAACAGTGACCCAAGAATATTTAAGGGGGATAAATTTTGAGCAGTTAATTTAAATTTTCACTTGACTCTTTTTTCAGTTATGAGTTGTTTAAAAAACGGCAATAAGTGATTGATTAAAGGGCAATAAAGTATCAGCATTGTTATTGCTAGCAGAATTAAGCATTGGTCTACTGTTCATAGTTATTTTTAAAATTTCTACAGTGATGACAATTTTAGGCTTTTAGATGTATTCTTAGCATTGCCATTTTTCTCAAAACAGAGAAATGATATACATTTCAACTCTTAAATGTTTTGACTGAAATATTAATATCTTATAGAAAAGTACACATATTACGGTGTTTCATAACTGAAGTGAGTGCTTGGTAACCAGCTCAAGAAACAAAATATCAGCATCCTGAAAGCTTCTCTCTTCCATCTTCCTCCAATATTAGCCATTATCCTGATTTTTAATAGCATATATTCTTGGATTTAATGTCAATGGAATCATGCAACATATATTCCTTTTTTGGTGGCTCTGTCACTTTAAATTTCTGAGATTCATCTATCCTGTGTAATGTAACTTTTAGACTATTTGCTTTTGTCAGTATGCAGTGTTATATTACATGAACATTGACAACCTACACATTATTGATCTGCAGTTTTAATTTAAAAATAAGTACTTGAAGTTTGTGTCAATTTCTTTTTTATTCCTTTGTCGTTTTTTTCCTTTCCTTTAAGACATTTCAGTTGTATTAGGGGACATTTGATGTCATTAAATATTTTTCTGTGTTTTGATAGGCAGTGTGCTAAGTGTTGGGATTGAGGAAACAATACAGTATATTATAGTGAAGTTGAAAGATATCTCCTCACCATAAACACTTTCAATCTAGTAGGGAAGGACACTAGACACATGTGAAAACAGTTGTCATTAAAGTACAAAATTGAGGCTTAAGCAGAATGTCTTATTTAAAGAAATTAGAGAATTTGTCTAAGACCTCAGAAATAACTTCAGAGAAGTGACAGTAGAATTGGGCTTTAATGGCTGAACCAGTTAGATATCCAATTCTTGAGAGGCTAGTTAGGGTGTAGAGGCTTCTAGGTGACAATGTTGTCCGAACAGTAAGGGTTATTAGTTCATTAAATTTGTAAATGAATACAGTGGGGGAAGAATTTGGAAAGTTACTTTAGGCTTGTACACAAATGAGGATGTCTACATTTTCCATATGAACACTTAAAAATAGTTAAGCAGTTAATCAAATATTCATTAGTCCCATTTCTTTTTGATCCAGCTTATTAAACTACAACCATAATACAGTTTTGAGTTCACTTTCTCCTATAATTGTGGGTTCAAAAATGATCTTACTCAAAAATAAGTTTTGTAAGTTCAGTGAAAAATTTCAATGGCTTAGAGAGTCATGGAGAAGGTAACTTTTAAGCAGGTTATTAAAGAATGGGTAGGAGTTGAAAGAGAATACTATACTTTTTTATAGAGTGTTAGGTAATTAGTTTAACATCGCTTTCCTAACAACCTTGTGAGGTTGATGTTCCCTCTTATAAAACGAAAGCTCAAAGAGGTTACATAACTTGTCCAAAGTCACACAGTACCTAGAACAAGGATTCTCACGGAGGGTTATTTAATTCCAAAGTCCTTGATCCCTACCTTACCTGAAAGGAGTGAAGGTTTACATTATCTTTTGTTAATTATCTTTAAAAGCTCAATATGCTTTCTTGCTTTATAGTTAATACAGATTTCCATGTGTAGAGAGGCTGGTTATGATAGTGTAGCTAATATGAATTTTCCTAGTAGCAATTAATAGTAAATAGATATTATTGTGCTGCTAATCTCAGAGAATTGGAGTTATTAGGGTTAGGGGAAATATTAGGTATTAGGTAAATTTCTGAGTCATATTTATGACATAGCTTTGATTTATGGTCATCTATGATTGAACATTTTATGCACAGGGAGTTAGCTACTTTCTGAGGCAGCCAAAGTCATTTTGGGCAGTTCTAAAGCTCTTTCTTATATTGAATTGAAATCTGTTTTCTTGTTTCTTCTTTCTTCGTAATTATTGCTTGCTGATTTATATCATGAGCCATTTTCATACTTGTAGTAATGGGCGAAAACACATATTTCCTTACAAGATTAGGGGTTCCTCCAAGTATCCATTCTTAACTTAGCCCAATGCCAGAGGTATCATGGTTTTGGCTAGTGAAGTTGTTGAGCAGTTTATTTGTGGGAGGAAGATACTTCTGTGGAATCTGTGTTTGAGTTCAGTGTTAAATAGGAAATACAGGATTTGGTGCTAGCAGGTTCATGGTATTGATGAGGAGAGGTGGGGCAGATCACTGATCATTTGCTTCCCTGAAATGGAAACTGAAGCAGCCATTTTTCTGCCGTATGAATAAGTGCTTTTAGCTTTAATGGAAGCTGGGCCCATCAAGTATAACAAAAATGCCTGTTACATTTATTAGTAAACAGAGTAAGTAACCCACCCCACAGGGCTCAAAACACTGCGCAACTGCCCAGTTTGAAGCCACAGAAACATAAAAGTTGGGTGTTTTTAATGTTACTCGAGATAGATCTTTTTCGTTCCTTTGTTTCCAAAGCTGTATTTATTATAATCTATCTGCTTTTGTGATTAACATTGTCTGTGACAGAATGTAAGATGTAACTGGTAAGATGTAACTGAGATGTTAAGTCTCTTATTTCCATTTGAGTGGCAACAGCCTGATTTTCAGCTTTGGTTCTTCTGGTGTGGAATATTCTTTCATGAAATGTTTCTAACTGAAAAGAAACACCAACATCATCTATTACAATCTTCTTATTTCAAAAATGAAAAAACTGAATCCCAGCGAGGTCAAATTACTTAGTTAAGAGCACACAGTTAATATCAGTACCTCAACTTGATTTTCATTTTCTTGATTCAGGGTTCTTTCCGCTGTATCACAACACCTTAAAAAATCACTATTATTTTAATTTCTATCATGGTGAAATGTACCTAACATAGAGTTTACCATTTTATCTATTTTTAAGTGTGCAGTTCTGGGGCATTAAGTACGTTCATATCATTGTGCTGTTAATTCGTTAATACGAATTAACCACCATTCGTATTATCACTCTCCAGAAGTGTTACATTCTGTACCCATTAAAACAGTAACTCCCGTTACTCCCTTCAGCTCCTGGTAACTCCTATTTTACTTTCTGTTCCTATGAATCTGACTATTTTAGATACCATATGTAAATGGAATCATTGAATATTTGTCCTTTTGTATTTGACATACTTCATTTAGCATAAAGTTTTCAAGGTTCATCCATGCTGTAGCCTATATTTCTTCCCCTCCCCTCTTTCTCCCTCCTTCCCTTCCTTCCTTCATTCTGTTTTTTCCCTCATAGCTCAGTTGGTAAAGAATCTGCCTGCAATGCAGGATACTGTGGTTCAGTTCCTGGGTGGGGAAGATCCCCTGGAGAAGGAAATGGCTACCAACTTCAGTATTCTTGCCTGGAGAATCCCATGGACAGAGGAGCATGGCAGGCTACAATCCATGGGGTCGCAAGAGTCGGACACGACTTACTGACTAGAGAGAGAGAGAGAGAGAGAGAGGGAGAGTGCATTTCACTGTATGTAAATGTCACATTTTGTTTATCTACTCATGCATCAATAGATATTTGAATTATTTCTACATTGTAGCTATTGTGAAAAATGCTGCTATGAACATGAGTGTGCAAATTATCTATTTCAGTCCATTCTTCCAGCTTTTTTGGGTATATACATAGGAGTAGAATTGTTGAATCATATGATAGTTCTATGTTTAATTTTTTGAGAAATTTGTATTCTGTTTTTCATAGTGACTGCACCATCATATCATTCTCATCAGCAATGCAGAAAGGTTCCAGTTTCTTTATTGATACCAACTCTTGTTTTCCTTTTTTTATAATAGCCATCATATTGAATGTGAAATTATATCTTACTATGGTTTTGATTAGCATTTCTTTAATGATTAGAGATTTTTTTGAAGTAATTTTGCATGCAATATTATATTACTTTCAGGTGTGAAACATAGTGATTCAACATTTAAATTATGAAATGATCTTGATAAGTCTAGTAACCATCTGTTACCATATAAAGGTTTTACATTATTATTGATTGTATACCCTATACTGAATATACGTCTCCATGACTTACTTGTTTTATAACTGGAAGCTTGTACCTCTGAATCCCTGTTATCTGTTTCATGCAACCCCCTTACACGCCTGCATCTTTTCAGGTGCTTACTGGCCATTTATAATTGTCTTTGGAGAAATATATGTTTAAGTCCTTTGCCCATGTTTAAATTGGACAGTTTTTATTGTTGAGTTGTAGGTGTTCCTTGTATATTTTGTATATTAATCCCCTATTATATAGATGTGCTTTTGTAAAGTTTTTCTCCATTTCTGTGGGACTCTTGCTTTTTAATGTTAAGTCGTCTCTACCTTAATCTAACTCCAAAGGCAGAAGCTGAGTTTATATCTCTTATATCATTTGCTTTTTCTTTGAAATATTAACTTTCAGATTTGACATGTTTTCTTAAGAATTGGTATAGCTTAACAAGTAAAAGTGTTAATTGTGTTTCTTTAGAATAAGTCTACTTAGTTTGGGGAAGAGAAGAAAGAGCTGAATTTGTTAGGTTGTTTACAAGTTTTTTTGGATTGTTTACAAGTTTATCTTTACAGTATTTTTTGCTTTTACTGTTTGTGAGATTATTACTTATAACAGATTGTTTTTCTGCAGAATGATTTTATAACTTTCTGTGGTATAGGGAGATAGTTTTCTGTTTAATTTTCTCATTTTAAACATGTTTTAAAGAGATATATTTGTTAAGTCCTTCAAAAGGTAGATATAGTGCTTGCCATAGAATTTACAAATCTTTAGGTTATAGACAAGCTCAGTACTGCAAAATAGAATCAAAATTAAAACAGATGAACAGTCAATTAAATTAAATGACCATTAAGCTGATTACTTTCTTTCATTCAGAATAGTCTTTAGGGGGACATAGAAGTTTTTAAAAACAGTAAGAAGGTTGGGATCTCAGTGCCTGTTTTTAACATGAATTTATAAACACCTCATGGTCCCCATTCTGGGTTAGCATATACACATGTCATATTTTGAAATCCATATACATATTTGTTTTGTCACCTTTTTGTTGTTAGGAATAGGACTTAACTAATTATGGAAACTTTTTAAAAATAGGTAATGGTGCAGGAATCCAAATTATTTTGCGGAGTATTATTCATTAAAAAAGTACTATCACAGGCCTATTTTTCATTGCTATTCAATTTGAAACTGAAGAGAATATTGAAATATAGCTCTTTGAGGTTTTATTAAATGGTAAGTTCAGCCAAGGCACTTATTCTGATTACAAGATTATTTCTTTAGTGATAGAGATTAATACTGAGTTTAACAATCTGATGCTAGAGAATTTGTTTTAACAAATCCAAGCAGATATGAACACTGAGATGTGTGTGGTCACATAGCTAAATATCTCAGGATAGACTGGGATTCATGTTAGACTCTGAAAAGATCCAGCAGTGTTTGCTTTGTAGCTCTGTCGCATCCTCTTGAAATGGACATACATTGCTGATAACAGGTTTTTAATTCAAAGTGTACTTTCTTCATCAAAGTAAGATTCACATTTATTGAAGTGTGTGAATGGCATCTGAAAGTGGTAGCTTATTCCAAATAGCTATACAGTTCTTAAAAAATTATGGATCTTTTGAAGAAGCTTAGGGAAGTTTGAGAGTAAGACATACAGCAATCTTCATTTGTCTTGGCTCAATTCATAGATTGATTTTGAGTGTGAACTTTGAATTTCCTTAGAAAATACTCTTTTTTTTTGTCTACTTAAAATTTTAGACACACAAGAATGTTGTATTTTGTGAGACCCTAAGCAAGGAGTAAGTCCACGTTTTATAGGTTTGAAGGAAACAAAATATGCATGCTTTTTTTTTTATCTCATTAGCCTACACATTAGAGATGGTTAAGCATGATCACAATGAAAATAGTCCATCTGATCAATTTCTCCATTACATCATATGGTAAATTTGATTTGGAAAGTTCATTGTACAAACCGTTTCCATTACAGTTTTTTTCTTTTGATTTGGATAACTTGCTGAATTTTTTTCTTTTTTCTTGTAATAACTTCCTTTGTAGCAAATGGTTAGGTCTTACTAGTACTGTGTACTGAGGTGCTGTATTTTTATATGAACTGTAGTCTCAGGTCAGGCATACAACAGTGGGCTCAGGCTGGATGCTCTGTGCATGATGTAACTTAATCTTCCATCTTATGGGAATCTGTGTTGTGTGACTTGCCCTGTTTTGTTAATGCAGTCATCTTTTTATTATAAATCAAGCATTTCTTTGCATATTTCTTAGAATCTTTTTTGTCTTGCTCATACTGTTTTTGTCTTCTACTAACTTTTAAAAAATGCTTATTTTTTCTTTTTTGTCTTTATTGAGTTGATTAAAGCAGGGAAGGCTGACCAGATTAGACAGGATGCATGTTTTCCTCAGTTTTTGAACAGTATTCCCCAGTCTGTTACAAGTTTTTAAAAACACCAATGAGGTTTTTCACTATGTTTACCTGCCTTTTTGCAAAGATTGTTTTTTCTTTTATTCGTTCAGATCTATCCCACAGATAAAGTGATGAATGCCCACTGTGTGCCATATGCACTGCAGGGCCCTGGCTAGAGATACACTAATAAAATAGGCAGGATACTTATCTAATACAGCAGCAGAGAATACACAGTATGTTAAAGGAATCTTAAGGAGAGAAAAACTGCTTTAAGAGGCAGTTTATAGTGTCTTTTATATATATATTTTATATAACTAAAATCTAGTAATAAAAGTGTCCTTTTTGCTGTTTTGGGCCTTGGAAGGAGATGCATAATATTTTAAAATTATTCAGTATTTTTCTATTTAATTTTATATATGATTTATGTTTGAAATGAAAACCATCTAATTAGTAGTAAAGCAAATGGTGATTGGAACTGAAATACAGGTTCCTACAGATAAATGAAGACTAATTGAATTAATAAATTGAACCTATTTTTCCATTTTCCAGCTTTTGAAAACATTCTTCAGTTATTATTGAACGATTTGTAGAGTATGTTTGATAATTATAGACTTAATTTTAGCTTTTCTAAAAATTTGATTTCTCAGCAGTTATTTTATCATGTATGCAATCTCTTATTTATGGAGGTTAATTTATGTTAAGACCTTTAATACCTATTTATAAGTACAGATACTTAATTACATTCTTGCTTTATACTCTTATTTCCACTTTTCTACATTATAATGTTTAATGTAAATCTGTAAGTCAGCAATCTGTAAAGTCTTTCTGATTAAAAGATTTTTTTATTATAAAGTATTAAAATGAATATGTTCATGTGAAGATACATTCTTTGATTACAAATTACTGAGGTTAATTTTTTGGGCAGGACTTTCAGAATATCATTACTTTATCATCACAGCTCATGCTAACAGTTACTTTCTATATTCATTGGGAAGTACTTGTATTTCTAATTTGTATCTAAGTTGTATTTGAAAAACTCACGTATGGAGTTATTTTTCAACTTATGTGTCTTTGAGAAATTTGTGAGAGAACTTTAATAACACAGACTTAACAATAGCATATGTGTGCTAGGAGCAGTGCTGAGTCTTATATGCACTCTCTCTTTAATCTTCATGTAACCTTCTGAGACAGATACTACTATACACGTTTTATACATATCTTTGCCTTAGCTTCTTAATGCTTATACATATAAATAGTGAAGCTAGAATTCAATTTTAGGTCTATTTGAATCCAGGCCCCAAATTAGCAGTCCTTCTACCAGTGATGAGTGTATTGCAAGTTGGTGTTAAGATTGTGTCCTTAAACCTCCTTTTACGGAAATAAGTTTGCAAACTTGTATTTAATTTATAAATTAAATAAAGTAAAACTTTACTGAGGTATACTTCATATAGCATAAAATTCACCCTTTTTCAGTGTACAGTTCAGTGATTTCTAGTAATTTTACTGAATGGTGCAACTGTTAACTTAAGTCAGTTTTAGAACATTTTCATCCCTCCAGTAAGATTCCTTATATCCATTTACATTTAATCCCGATCTCCAACCCTAGGCAATCACTAATCTACTTTCTTTCTCCATATATTTATCTTTACGGGTATGTAAATAGAATCATGCAAAATGTGGTATCCTATTTCTGGCTTCTTTTACTTACCATAATGTTTTTGAAGATCATCCTTGACACACAGCATGTGTTAGCAACTAACTTATCTCTTGTTCTACATCTCTGTGTGGCTTTCTTTACTTGAGTAAAATGTAGTCATTTAGTTTGCTTTAGGAGAGGATGATTGTTATATTAATGTGATTTAGGTTGCTCCAGTGTTTAGACTTGAAAGCCATCTTCCTTGTTTCTTAAAGACCTAGGTATAAAAGAAAATGGAAAATTAAAAAAAAAGATGCAGTCAGACTTACAAATAACTATCCTTACTAGTGATACTCAATTCCAGAGTTGGATGAGGAGTTTCACAACCTTGTTAAAATTGCTGCTGTTAACTGTGATGTTCTAAGAGTGTCCTTTGTGTCATTAGCCTCTTCTTTGACCTTAAATAGCCATAAACATTTGCCATAATTTTTGGAAAATTATAAAGGTGGGGATGGTGTTTGGACTCCTTCTTGCTCTGTGATTATTAGTGTTAAAACTCACAAATATAGAATTTAATCTGTATAAGACTTGTCTGTCTCAGGGAGATGAATAGCTGGTAGTGGGTCATTTTCTTTGTTTTTTTTAAATTTTTAACTGGGGCTTCTCTGATAGCTCAGTTGGTAAAGAGACCCTGATTTGATTCCTGGGTCAGAAAGATCCGCTGGAGAAGGCATAGGCTACCCGCTCTAGTATTCTTGGGCCTCCCTTTTTTTTTTTTTTTTTAAATTAGATACTGGTAAATTAACTCACTTTGGAAATGCCTGGTTTTGTCATTGTATATCATTTTTGCATCTTGACTGGTTTTGCTTTTCACATCTGCATTTATACCCCAAGAGCATATAGTTGACTTTTAATAAATGGTAATTAAAATGAGCCAAACTAGAATTAAATTAATTTTATAAATATTTTAAAATCAGTTGTCTTTTGAAGAGGATGGAATAAAAAACAGGTGTGTTCAGTCTTATTAATGTTTAAGGAAGAGAAAACAGGCAAACTACCTAAACTCAGTTTCATTTTTTGTTCATCTTTAATTTTTTTAATAAGTGAAGCTGTGATATTCTAAAGCAAAATTCTTTTAGAGTCTAGCATCTAAAGAGAAATATAAGTTAAATGTATCTTTCTTTAATATCTTCAATTTTTATTCACTCTGATAAATGCAAGCATTCAGATATGAGTACTCTTGGTGTTTCTCTCTTTAGATGTTAGTCTTTTTTTTTTTTAAGTTTCATGATGTTCTTTCTTTTAACTGATTTTGGGAAGAATAGTGTTTGATAGTGAATGCTTAATTTTTAATACTTAATTTATTTCTCAAAGTATTCTTGTTTTATTCTCATAAACTTCCTGTGACTTAAAACGTTACAAAATACTTAGCGGTTGGTTACACCAAAAAATACTGTGTAACCATAGCAAGCTTTCATAGTAATTGAGAGCTATGTAGAATGTGATTGATAAACTTCTCTTTAATGGTTTATAGTATGAATTATACCAGTATTTTCAGTAACATTTTCTTTTTTCTTTTCTTTTTATTTTTTCATTTGTTTTTATTAGTTGGAGGCTAATTACTTTACAGTATTGAAGTGGGTTTTGTCATACATTGACATGAATCAGCCATGGAGTTACATGTATTCCCCATCCCGATCCCCCCTCCCACCTCCCTCTCCACCCGATTCCTCTGGGTCTTCCCAGTGCACCAGGCCCGAGCACTTGTCTCATGCATCCAACCTGGGTTGGTGATCTGTTTCACCCTAGATAATATACATGTTTCAGTGCTGTTCTCTCAAAACATCCCACCCTCGCTTTCTCCCACAGAGTCCAAAAGTCTGTTCTGTACATCTGTGTCTCTTTTTCTGTTTTGCATATAGGGTTATCGTTACCATCTTTCTAAATTCCATATATATGTGTTAGTATGCTGTAATGTTCTTTATCTTTCTGGCTTACTTCACTCTGTATAATGGGCTCCAGTTTCATCCATCTCATTAGGACTGATTCAAATGAATTCTTTTTAACGGCTGAGTAATATTCCATGGTGTATATGTACCACAGCTTCCTTATCCATTCGTCTGCTGATGGGCATCTAGGTTGCTTCCATGTCCTGGCTATTATAAACAGTGCTGCGATGAACATTGGGGTGCACGTGTCTCTTTCAGATCTGGTTTCCTCAGTGTGTACACACCCAGAAGTGGGATTGCTGGGTCATATGGCAGTTCTATTTCCAGTTTTTTAAGAAATCTCCACACTGTTCTCCATAGCAGCTGTACGAGTTTGCATTCCCACCAACAGTGTAAGAGGGTTCCCTTTTCTCCACACCCTCTCCAGCATTTATTGCTTGTAGACTTTTGGATAGCAGCCATCCTGACTGGCATGTAATGGTACCTCATTGTGGTTTTGATTTGCATTTCTCTGATAATGAGTGATGTTGAGCATCTTTTCATGTGTTTGTTAGCCATCTGTATGTCTTCTTTGGAGAAATGTCTGTTTAATTCTTTGGCCCATTTTTTGATTGGGTCATTTATTTTTCTGGAATTGAGCTGCAGGAGTTGCTTGTATATTTTTGAGATTAATCCTTTGTCTGTTGCTTTGTTTGCTATTATTTTCTCCCATCCTGAGGGCTGTCTTTTCACCTTGCTTATAGTTTCCTTTGTTGTGCAAAAGCTTTTAAGTTTCATTAGGTCCCATTTGTTTATTTTTGCTTTTATTTCCAATATTCTGGGAGGTGGGTCATAGAGGATGTTGCTGTGATTTATGTCGGAGAGTGTTTCGCCCATGTTCTACTCTAGGAGTTTTATAGTTCTGTTCTTACATTTAGATCTTTAATCCATTTTGAGTTTATTTTTGTGTATGGTGTTAGAAAGTGTTCTAGTTTCATTCGTTTACAAGTGGTTGACCAGTTTTCCCAGCACCACTTGTTAAAGAGGTTGTCTTTTTTCCATTGTATATCCTTGCCTCCTTTGTCAAAGATAAGGTGCCCATAGGTTTGTGGATTTATCTCTGGGCTTTCTATTCTGTTCCATTGATCTATATTTCTGTCTTTGTGCCAGTACCATACCGTCTTGATGACTGTGGCTTTGTAGTATAGTCTGAAGTCAGTCAGGTTGATTCCTCCAGTTCCATTTTTCTTTCTCAAGATTACTTCATTTAAAAATTAGACTATAATTTAAATGCAACAAAGTTTAACAATTTTATATGACAACAGTTTAGTGATTTTCTACAAATATCTATAGTCATGTAGCCGCCATCAAATTCAAGTTATGGAACCTTTCTGTCACCCCCCAAAAATCTCTCTTCTGTTCAGTCCCTTTTTCTTCCCCTTGGAGTTTTTCAGTTTTTGATGCAGGCAGTTAGCTCACAGTAAAGGTAATGGCCTGTTTAGATTCCCTTCTTGTAGGGGATGACTGGCTGGCAACCTGTTAGCATGCAGCCCATTGTTTCTTGCTTTGCTGTTACATCCTTCACTCAAACCTATCAGGTTACTGGTTCTCTTCACTAGGGCTTCTGGGGTTTCTCTAGCTCAAAGGCTGCCAGAGACTGAGGCAAATAGCATCTTCAGTTACATAATAAAGGATTTTGTAGCTAGGTTTTATATACACACTTTCATGTATCTCCATTTGATTTCATTAAGCATTTTTGGCTTAGGTTTATGTTTTAAAAAGATAGTTTACAAAGAGTAATAAAAATAGGAAGAGAGAAATGTGATTTTAATGTGAGATATCATAGGACTCTAATGTATTTTGTGACAACAAGCATAGTAGTTCAACTCTGAAAAAAGATTAACTTAAATTAAAAAAAATTGTTTTACTGTTGTTCTGCATATTTGACTTAGAGAAATGTATTTACAGCCTTATATTCAAGTTGAAATTTTTGCCTAAATTGCATTTGAAGTAACAGTTTGCTCATATCAGAAAGAATAGTGATACTATAAAGCCATACAAGTTTATTTTTATTTATATTTCTTTTGGGGAGTTGGAAAATAATAGAAGTGAATCTAGGCTTTATTTTGATTAAAGATGTTTTCCTCCCAAATAGGTCATTCATTCATCTGTAAATTTGTTTTGATTGAATGATTTTTAAATAACATTTATGTTTTAAATTTTTAAGTAATGTCTCAATTAGCTTTATATGGGTAATAGTCCAGAATCTTAAATTTAACAGTTAATATAATTGATTCTGAACATGTTTTCATCTGATGTTTTATTTGTATCTTTCTTAGTACTGTTACTAGGGGCTTCCCTGGTGGCTCAGATGGTAAAGAATCTGCAGTGTGGGAGACCTGGGTTCGATCCCTGGGTCTGGAAGATTCCCCTGGAGAAGGAAATGGCAACCTACTCCAGTATTCTTGCCTGGACAATCCCATGGACTGAGGAGCTTGGTGCAGGCTACAGTCCCTGGGGTCGCAAAGAGTCGGACATGACTGAGTGACTAACACTTCACCTTCTAGAACAGTTATTAACTTGTAAAATCTTTGTCTTGATTTGGGATTTAGTTTGGTTACTTTCAACACTCTGCCATGTTGTAGGTATAAAAGATTCAATTATGAAATTATAAATATTGTCAATCATTGTATTACTAATGCTTTTATATTTAGATGGTGGAATACATTTATTTACAATATTAATGCATTGTTTAAAAAAATATTTCTTGGAAAGACCAATTTTTATGTGTTAAGAGCCCTACCAATTTTTTGTCATATTTTGATTCTGATTTTATAATGTGTTTAAATAAATGACCAGTTGAAAAAGACTTACTTTTATAGTTTTTAAATGAGTGTGTATGAGGATGGAATTAAAAAGACATGAAAAACACAACTGTAGGTAAATATTATTTATCTTTGTACTAGTTAGGTTTTCCCCTTTGATCCTTTAAGCAGTGGCATGAAAAGCATGCAGCATATGTTAACAACCAGAAAGTGTTGGTCCAATGAGAACAGAAAGTTTCTTTTGATTCTGCTTTTGGAAAATCTGGTGTTCAACAGGCAATTTTATGATTAGTTGGGTATGAAGTTGTATAGGTAATTATGATCATCTCTTTCTCTTGTTAAATGTTTTAAACTGAGTAAAATTGTTAAGTGTAGCCAAGTGAACATTTATAATTCCTTCTTAGATTATTGTCTTTAAATTTGATCTTTCAGCATTGGAGAATGTTGCTTTAAGACTTATATCTCTTTCTATGAGAAGAATAATACAAGCCTTTTCTCAGTGTTCGATTTTATCTAGGTACAGAGTGGGAGACATTTTGTTCTGTCTCAGTGTCAGTGTATTCTATGACAGCATCTTACTCTAGTGACAGTATCTCTTAAATACATCTGTGTTTCATATTTATTTGGAACTGAAACTTGAGTATATTGAAAAGAATTCTAAGTTGTTAGTATACAGTGTCCTTATTAAAAGAGAAATGTCTTCGTTAGAAAGCACTACATTTAGTCTAAAGGTTTTTCTTTATTTCTTTCTTTCTTTTTTTTTTTTTTTAGTAATTGCCTCTAAATTACTTTCTTGTGTTTGGTGATTTAATCTCTTTTAATACACTAACTTCAAATATAGGAACAAATAATCATTGGAGGTCCCTGTGTTCAAAAGATCATACAATGCATAGTTTGTCATTGAAGAAAATCTCTTAAGAACAGCATCATAATACTCTTGTATATCATTTTGACTTAATCTCACTGCATACAGTGATTTCTTTGAATCTCACAACTGACATTTAAAATAAACAAGTCAGTTATTGTTACCACTTTTATAGATATGGAAATGGACAATTAGGAAAGATGATGTGGTGGATTGAGAGAGATGAAATCTGCCATATCTAGAAATCCACTTGTTCTAGATGTTCTAGAGGTCTAGTTTAGTGTTGGTGATGGAGCCGTTAATAGTAGTTGGTAATAATGAGTTTTTGATAATGGCTTTGATTGTGTTCTTCATTATAATTTATAACTTTAAAAATATTTCCAGTTTCCTAGATGAATCTGTTAATACTCAGCACTTTTTAAGTTTCAGCTGTTTTTTTTTTTTTTTTTTTTTTTTTTTACTAATTTGGCTGTAATGAATCTTAGTTGCAGCATGTGTGGTCTAGTTTCTCAACCAGGGATTGAACCTGGGCCTGCCGCATTGAGCGCGCAGAGTCTTTGCCACTGGAGCACCAGGGAAGTCCCATTCAGTTGCTTTAAAAATAATTTTTTGGTACCTGTCAAGTGCGAACTGTTGTGTTGTAGGCCTTTGAGTCCCAATATGAGTAAGATATGGGTCTTTGCATTTTCTTTTTTGAGTCTCTAAGTATTTAGAGAGGAGTTCTTAGTCCCTGGTGGCTCAGATGGTAAAGAATCCGCCTGCAGTGCAGGAGACCTGGGTTCAGTCCTTGGGTTGGGAAGATCCCCTAGAGAAGGAAACGGCTACCCACTCCAGTAATTCTTGCCTGGAGAATTCCGTGGACGGAGGAGTCCAGCAGGCTATAGTCCATGGGGTCACAAAAAGTCGGACATGACTGAGTGACCTTCACTCACTGTTAGTTACCAACTAATACATATATCTGAAGCCAAATTTGTGTAATTTGTTTTTGGAAGAAAGTTCTATTTATGTCCTTCTCCTGCGTAAAACACTTTGCTTCTCATAGCTTTTATTGTAAAGATTAGAACATTTAAATCTTTCAGTGATATCCTCTATTGTCTGGCCCCTTCTTAACTGTCTGGATTCATCTGAGTATCTTCCTCTCTATCCCTTCCTACCTTCTTGCCTTTTTCAGTATCTTTTTTTTTTTTTTTAAAGCCAAGTCTTTCACCATATTGTCTCAGTAGTCAGTAGCCTAAATAATAACTCACTCCTCAGATACTGACTCAACTGCTTTTAACAGATTATTTTTCCTGCTTTGCATTGTACTTTTCATAGGAGTGATTTTTACACTTTTTTTTTTTTTTGGTGATTATTTAATAGCTTTTTC
Organism: Cervus canadensis; assembly: GCF_019320065.1. Taxonomy (NCBI): domain Eukaryota; kingdom Metazoa; phylum Chordata; class Mammalia; order Artiodactyla; family Cervidae; genus Cervus; species Cervus canadensis. Next base: position 61,679,428 of record NC_057397.1, on the reverse strand, counting down.
CCTTTTTACGTTAAGTTCAGTAAGGACCGTCTCTTTTTCTGTGGAGGCCATTAATCTTCAAAACCTTGAAACTATGGAAAATATAAGTAAATACTTATTGAACTGAAGTTGCTAATTTCTTCAACCATTTTAGTGGTTTTTGAGTTTTTGATCAAGATTTTAGTTTGTATGCTTTTTTTCTGATGACCAAATTTGTATCCTTTTTGCTTACATAATATACGTAAAATGTGCTCTTGGCCAGAGCAAAAACCAATGACTTTAATTACTGAAATTGAACTAAAATTTTAGTGATTTTTTTTTCTTATCAGAATTCTCAAAATAATATTTGAATGTTTTGAATAACATATATAAGATATATTGCATGTACACACTTCTCTTTTTTCCTAAGTAAACATTTTTGCTTAAGTAGGTGAACTGTCTATATTGAATTAACTTGTCTGAGAGAGAATGAGATTATTGAAGAAACAACATTTTGCTCTCTTGTATTTTGTTGGTTTTCTACCACCTGTAGTTCATTGTAAGATTTTGAACTTTATATGTTATAATAAGGCATTCATTAATTTTTAATTTTAGTGATAGACAACTTTTACTTCTCATTTTCTCTGTCCATTTGTCATCTAATATTTCAGTTCCAAATATCATTTCAAAAATTTGGAAAATGATAAAATGTTCTCATATCTCAACTGAATATAATTTGTATTTTGCAGCTATGCTCAAATGGTTGTAATTAAATAAATATAGCAGTTAATATTGTAGGGATATTGAGAAAGTGATATACTGGCTAATGAATGTAAATGTTGATTCAAACAACAGAATGTCAAGTATGCATTAAAAAGACCAATGTGGAAGAGTATGTAGTTATGTAGGAAGAGTTTCATCACTGAGATATGTTGCCTAGTCATAAAAAGCAGGCTGTAGACTTTTATATATATATATATCTTCATTAAAATTATAAATATGTCTATGAATCATAAAATCAAGAGACAGAGGCCTGTAGATCTGTTTGCTGAGTTCATAAAAAGTGGTTATTGTGGGGAGTGGAGTTGGAAGGAGGAGGAAAGAGGAGCTTTAACCTTTCATTTTACCTACCATTTAGGTAAAAAAGTTTTTTCTCTTCCATGAGTGTTGATAATATTGTGTAAGTTAAAGAGTCATTGTGTGCAGAATGAAATACAAATTTCTTAGCTTTTTAAACTGCTTTCATTTCTCAGTTGAATTAGTGAGTTTTGTACTCATTTTATTTTGGAAAAAGTGATCTAATTTTATTTTACTGTACAGGATATGAGTAATAACAAAAATACATTTTTGGAACCAGTTTGTAGGTTCAGACCTTGCATTTGGGGACTCTGTATAAATCTTTAGATCCAGCTGTTGCTGAGGATATTCTTTCAGTTGCCGTGAGGTGTGTTGATTTTAAAAGAATGGATGATTGTTCCTGAAGTGTACGTATGGCGAAAATTTTATAGTATTGCTATGAATGTGAATGGATTGTTTAATTCCTTTGCATGGAGTAGTTAAAGGCACTTCCATGTTTTTTATTTAAAATTTTGAAGGAAGAATGTTCTTTACAGAAATGTCAGATTGGTCCAAAAATTTTATCAGCTTTGTATTGTAATTTGTCAGCAAATGATACAGACAAAATCCTTTAAAGTGTTAATTAAGGTATATTCATTTTCAGTCTTTGCTACTGCACAATCAAGACCTACTTGTTTCTATTTCCTTAAATTTGTCCTGGAGTTTGTCCAAGTTGGTTTTAATGAGTTGTTTATCCCACTAGTTACATTAGGATTTATTTTTCCCTAGAGAGTAATGTTTGAATTGATAGTTTTTAAACCTATTCTGTAAAATGAACATATGTTCTGACTTGGACTTCTGGATATGTGAAATAGGCATTTGTTAAATAAATTATTTTATTTTCAGCAACTTAACTGTTAAAATGTAGGTTTAGTGATATTTCAAAAACGAAGTAAATCCAGAGTTGTTAGGTAATTTCAGTATAACTTTTATTGAGCTGTTTTATTTTAAGCAAAGTTTAAATAAATTTGTAGTGGTATAAATCACAAGGAAGATTATACTTTTATTGTTCATTTTCATTAACATTTTAATGAGCTCCCAAAGTAGCTTAAAGTTATATAAAATCTATTGATCTCTTTAAAAAAATAGTTGAAGCAAATACAGTATGATGGTATGGTTTGATGAATTGTGTTTGATGAAATGGATCCATGGATATTTCCTATTTTCTATATTAACCTGTTAGAAATATCTCAAAGTTGAAAAAAACAAAAGAGAAAAAAACCCTCTTCTTTGATATTGTTACACTAACAGGTACATCGTACCTACATTCTACCATCTGCCAAATCATTTATAAATGGTTTGATTTAGTTCAGATGATATTGGAGTATGTAGCAGAAGTAAATAAAATGTACTTTTATTTGCAGTCAGTTACAGCTGGAAAATAAATCACAAAACATTCTCTACATGTATGCTGTAATTTACTTGTTTGTTATTGAATTTCGGCTTTTGTACAAAGTGAATTATTTCCTTTGATGTTAAATTAAGTTGAACCTGAAGGAGAGCATTACCTTCTACCCTTGGGCAGTATTAAAATGTAGAGTAAATTAATCTTTTTGAATTTGCATATGTTTAAGTTTTTATTCAAATCTGTGTTATCCTTTGGGGAAACATTTTATGTGACATATGATGGCCTGCAAGTTAGAGTACCATATACAGTAGCTAAATTTTTTATGAAATTGTAAAGGCCCACTTGTAAAAAGAATCCTGACTGTAACTTTGCCTTATAAATAATTACTGCTAGAATTATAAGACCATGGCTCTTGTTACACCATAGGACTTCCTAAATACCACAGAATATCGGGCTAAAGATAGATATTATTAAGTTAATTATGCATTTTTATATTGTAGGTTTCCAAATGTGTGTTCTGTTTACATAGTATCATTACTGGTAAACTGTTGTTTTTGTTTTTTTGTACAAGAATTTTGAACAGAAATTTGAGAACATAGTGGAGAGAGAACCACCACTCAACTGTTATACCCGTAATAACAGAAAAGAAAGCGACTTAAATAATGGTCCCAATGTTAGAAAACCTAAAGAAACCAGTAAGAATAAATATAAATTTATGAATTAGATCCTATTTTTTTCTCCTCCCTCATTTGCTCTCTATTATGTTGCCTGTGAGGTTTAAGCAATGTTTATTTGGTACATTTTAAAATTATTAAATTTTTTGAAAACTTTTTGGCCCCATCACATGGCATGTGGAACCTTAGTTCTCTGACCAGATATTGAGCCTGCTCCCCTTGCAATGGAAGTGTGGACCCTTAACCACTGGACTGCCAGACCCTTCAGAGCATATCTGTCTCCATGTCTATTTATTACACTCCTTTCAGTTTTTGGCAAAATGTGACCAGGTTTGTCGAGTGAACGGCAAATCCAAGTAGAGTCACATATTACTATTATATATTTGAGAGTTGCATGGGCAGGACTGTAGATGTCTTAATGTTCAGTTGTTTATTTAAATTATGTGACATGCTAATGGAGACAAATACTTTAGGGAGTTTTTTAATTTAAATTGAGATAAAATTCACATAACATAGATTTACTATTTTAATTATTTTAAACTGTTTGATTCACTGAATTTTAGTATATTCACATTGTTGTGCAGTCATCATCACCATCTAACTCCAGGGCATTTTCAAAACTCCAACAAAGAAATCCTGACTCTGATTCTGGATAGAGAATGCCACATACAATATGTGGCATTTTCTGTCAGTGGCACTAGTGGTAGAATCTGTCTGCCAATATAGGAGATGAAAGAGATGCGGGTTCCATCCCTGGGTAGGTAAGCTCCCCTGAAGAAGGAAATGGCAACTGACTCTAGTATTCTTGCCCGAAAAATTCCATTGACGGGAGCCTGGCGAACTACAGTCCATGGGGTTGCAAAGAGTTGAACATGACTAAATGACTGAGCTTTTCTTTTACTTACCATGTTTTCAGGGTCTCTCCATGTTGTGGCATGTATCAGTACTTCATTACTTTTTATGGCCAAATACTACTACTACTGTATAGGGATATTTTGTTTATTCATCAGTTGTAAGTTTGCATCTTTTCCACTTCTTGTGCTATGCTTAGTCTCTCAGTTGTGTCCAACTCTTTGTGACCCCATCAACTATAGCCGGCCAGGCTCCTCTGTCCATGGGGACTCTCCAGGCAAGAATACTGGAATGAATTGCCATGCCCTTCTCAGGGGATCTTCCTAATCCAAGGATCAAACTCAGGTCTTCTGCGTTGCAGGCAGATTCTTCAATGTCTGAGGCACCAGAAAAGCCCACTTGGCTAATAATAATGCTGCTATGAACATGCATGTATGAACTCTAAGATGAACAGATTTTCAATTCTGTTGACTATATACCTGACAATACAATTGCTGTTTTTACATTTTTGATAAACTGTCACGTTGTTATACACAGTGGTTGTACTATTGTATACATCCACTTCCAATGTCTGAGAGTTCCAATTCCCCCCCATCCTTGCCTACATTGGTTATTTTGTGTTTTTTTTTTTTTCCCTTCTGCTTTTATGTCCATCCTAGTGGGTGTGAAGTGGTATCTCTCTGTGGTTTTTTTTTTTTTTTTGGTCTCGATGTGTGGCATGTAGGAACTTAGTTCCCTGCTGCTGCTGCTGCTGCTGCTGCTAAGTCGCTTCAGTCGTGTCCGACTCTGTGACCCTGTAGATGGCAGCCCACCAGGCGCCCCCGTCCCTGGGATTCTCCAGGCAAGAGCACTGGAGTGGGTTGCCATTTTCTTCTCCAATGCATGAAAGTGAAAAGTGAAAGTGAAGTCACTCAGTCGTATCCAACTCTTAGCGACCCCATGGACCTCAGCCCACCAGGTTCCTCCGTCCATGGGATTTTCCAGGCAATAGTACTGGCGTGGGGTGCTATTGCCTTCTCCTCTTAGTTCTCTGGCCAAGTATCAAGCCCGCACTCCCTGCAATGAAACTGCTTAACCACTGGACTTCTGGGAAGTCCCTCTGTGTGGTATTGATTTTCATTTCCCTAATGATGTTGAACATTTTTTAAGTGCTTATTGGCCATATGTGTAATTTCTTTAGAGAAATGACTGTCTGTTTTTAATTGGACTGTTTATCTTTTTTTGCTCTTGAGTTGTGGGAGTTCTTTGCACATTCCAGATACTAGACCTTCTTAGATATATGATTTGCAGATGTTTTCCCCCATTTTGTGTGTTGTGTTTTCAGGTTTTGGATATTTTCCTTTGATACACAAAATTTTGAAATTTGAAGTCCTCTTTATCTGTTTTTCCTTTTATTGCTTTCGCTTTTGGTATCGTATTTAAGAATTTGTTCTCTAATCTATGATTGTGATGAATTACACTTCTAGAAGTTGTATGGTTTTAGCTTTTTGATCAATTTTGAGTTAGTTTTGGTATATGGTGGGAAGTAGGGGTCCAAATTCATTCTCTGATACTTTGTTACTTGGTTGTTCTAAAACTGTTTGTTAAAAAGACTATTCATTCCCCACTGATTGGTCTTGACCTTTTATCAGAAGTCCATTGATCATAAATGTATGGGTTTATTTGTAGACAGTCAGTGCTAGTGCACTGATTTATATGTATATGCATATTCGATTAGTGTACCTTGTAGTAAGTTTTGAAATGTCAGTCTTCCAACTTTCTTTTTCAGGATTGTTTTGGTTATACATGGTTCCTTGTAAACCCATATGAATTTTAGGATTAGTTTAACCATTTACTCAAAATAGATAGGATTTTGATAGGGATCATATGGAATCTATTGAGTAATTTGGAGAGTACAGTATTAAATTTTCCAGTCCATAAATGTGAAATGTCTTTCCATTTATTTAGATTTCTTCTTTAATTTACTCAACAATGCTTTGTAGTTTTCATTGTAAAAGACTTACACTTCTTTGGTAAAATACTTATTCTTAAGTATTTATTCTTTCTGTCACTGTTATATATGGAGTTAATTTCCTTTTCAGATTGTTCATTTTAAATGTGTTATTGTTGTTTAGTTGCTTGGTTGTGTTCTGACTCTTTGCGACCCCATGGACTATATAGCCTGCCAAGCTCCTCTATCCATGGAATTTCCCAGGCAAGAATACTGGAGTGGGTTGCCATTTTGTACTCCAGGGATTTTAAGTGTATATGGGTAGAAAACTTGATTTCTGTATTATAGTTACCTTGTACCTTGCAGTTTAGTTGAATTTGGTTTTAGCTCCAACAGTTGGTGTGTATGTGGATGGTTTTCAATGTATAAGATCATGTCACCTGTGATAGTTTTACTTTTATTTTTACAATCTGAATGCCTTTAAATTTTTTTCTCGCTTAGTTTTGTGGCTGGAACCCTTACTGCAACATTGAATAGATAGAATGACAGGTGAAAAATACTTGACTTCTTCCTCATCTTGGCATGCAAGCTTTCGGACTTTCACCACTGTATGCTGTTAGTTGTGTGTTTTTCATAAATGTCCCATATCATGTAGAGGAGTTTCTCTTTAGTGTGTTGAATGTTTTATATTATGAAAAAGTGTTTGGTTTTGTCAGATACTTTTTTCCTGTGTCAGTTGTGATAGATGTGTTTTCGCCCCTCTTCTTTCTCTAAGTATGTATTGCATTGAGTTCTTGAGCCATTCTTTTATTTCTGGGATAAGTTTCAGTTGTCATGGCGTATAATGCTTTTAATATTTTTCCAAATTTCATTTACTGGTATTTTAGAGGTTTTTGTGTTTATGGTCACAAGGGATATTAGTGTAGTTTTCTTATCTTTGTCTGGCTGTGGTATCAGGTTATTATTGATATTATAGAAAAAATTGGGAAGGATTCTCTCCTATTTTTTTCCCCCCAAATTTGAAAAGGATAGATACTTTTTTCTTTACATGTTGGTATAATTCAGGAGTGAAGCCTTTGGTCCTGGATTTTCCTTGGGAGATTTCTACTTCATTTTGAAGGATAGTTAAGTCAGAAATATAATTATTAACTGGCAGTTTTTTCTTTCAGCAGTTTGAATATTTTGTCCCACTGCCCTGTGGCCTCCGTGGTTTCTTGTGAGGAATGCCTTCAGAGCTCAACCAGGCAGTTTTCAACCCTGCCACTTTGACTTGTTGTGCAGACCTTGAAAGTCAGCCAGAAGTGAGAGCTTAGGGCCGTCTCTTGTCTATCCTCTGCAGATGCACAGCCTGAGCATGTGTAGTGCAAGTCTCTCAGTCGTGTCCGACTCTTGGTGACCCCTTGGACTATACAGTCCATGGAATTCTCCAAGCCAGAATACTGGAGTGGGTAGACATTCCCTTTTCCAGGGGATCTTCCCAACCCAGGGATTGAACCTAGGTCTCCCACATTGCAGGCAGATTCTTTACCAGCTCAGCCACCAGGGAAGCCCAAGAATACTGGAGTGGGTAGCCATTCCCTTTTCCAGCAGGTCTTCCCGACCCAGGAATTGAACCGGGTCTCCTGCATTGTGGGTGGATTCTTTACTAATTGAGCTATCAGGGAAGCCAGAGCATGTGTATGGCCTTCCTTATTCCCAGAAAGGTGCCTGAACTTGTTTCATTGTTTTTATTCCCAAAAGCATCATTTCCTTGGCTTGCTTTCTGAGATTTTGGCTAGTTTCTTTTTTTGCCTCTTCTGTTATCAATTATCCCAGGCATCAAGGACTAGTGCAGTACAGTTGCCTGTAAATGTTTTCTACAAATGCCCTTGGGTAGTTGTTTTAGTTTTGGGAGAGTTCTGAATTAAGAGAGAGAAAACAGGCTCTCTGCATTGATCCTCTAGGTAAGCTACCAGACAGGTCAGAACAATCAACCACAGTTTCTTGTATAAGATCTTTTTTTTGCTTTCTCTGTTGCCTGTTACTGGGAATAAGAACTATTTGGTATCACTGCTGAGCTGGGGACCAGAGGAGGTAACATAGGTAAATAAAAATAGCCCAGAACTTACTGTTCCTACTGAAATTGAGTTGTTTTCAATTTTTTTTGTTTAATATTTTTTTGATTATGTGATCCCCTGTTTGTTACAGGTTTTGTTAGTTTCTCGAGTTCTGAAAAAGTTGATTTTTGACGGCATTGCCAGCTTTTTTGTTGCTTCAGTTGGTAAATCATCTGCCTGAAATGCAGGAGACCCGGGTTTGATTCCTGGGTTAGGAAGATCCCCTGGAGAAGGAAATGGCTACCCACTCCAGTGCTTGCCTGGAGAACCCCATGGACAGAAGGGCCTCACAGGCTAGAGTCCACGGGATCGCAGGACTCAGACATAACTTAAGCTACACCAGATAAGCTACACCAAAAGTCTGGGGGCTAAACCACTACCCCCAGACTTTTGGTGTAGCTTACTCTACCAGTTTTGATGGTACCATTTCACTTTTGGAAGTTATTTTTTAAAATGAACTTTTCTCTCTCTCTCTTTTTTATTTAAAATATTTTAAATTGAGATGTAGTTAATTTACACGGTTCAGGTGTACAGCACAGTGACTCAGTTGTGTGTGTACCTATGTGTATTCTTTTTTTCCATTATAGACTATTATAAGGTGTTGAATATAGTTCCCAGTGCTATACAATAGTTCCTTGTTGTTTATCTATTTTACATATAGAAGTATGTAACCCCAAATTCCCAATTTATCCCCCCTTCCCCTTTGGCAACCAAGAGTTTTTTTGTATGTCTGTGAGTCTGTTTCCATCTTGTAAATAAGTTTATATGCATCACTTTTTGAGATTTTGTGTGTTAAGTGATATCATATTTGTCTTTCTCTATCTGACTTAAAAGTGAAGTTTGTATCTGTGAGAAAGTAAGAAATTATCTGATAATTCAATGTCGAGTCACGGAGTGGAGATAGTTTGATACATTGGTAATGCTCATGTCTTACCCTCTCATTTTAAAAATGTTTAATGAAATTAATTCATTTTGATATAGTTTTTGATTTCCATAGTCCATTCTTGAAGTATTGCAGTTCGAATTTTTTGAAAAAATAATGATACATGTTTCTCAAAGAACCAAGCAAAAGAATACAGATACTTACATAGGGGAAAAAAGGGAAAAGATCATGTAAAGTCATCCTCTTTTATCATCTCCCGGGAATGAACATTATCAATAGTTCTATTGAGAATTTTTTCTTTCAGCATATAAGCAAATGCAGACATATTTTTATGTGTGGGTAACCTGCCATTTCCTGCCATTACCTGGAACCATATTATAATGCAACTATGTATGCTTTTGCCATATTTCAGCATCTCCTTTCATTTCAGTAGTTTCATCTCTCTCTCTCTCTCTCTCTCTCTTTTTATTATCTGAGTATTTTTGTAACAATTAGTCTTGGCTGTGCTGGGTCGTCCGTTGCTGTGTGGGCTTTTCCCTAGTTGTGGCGAGTAGGGGCTACTCTGGTTGTGGCGCGCAGACTTCTCATTGCCATGGCTGCTCTTGTTGAGGAGCATAGGCTCTAGGTGCATGGTCTTCAGTAGTTGCGGCACTAGGGCTCAGCAGTTGCAGTTCCTGGGCTCTGGAGCACAGGCTCAATAATTGTGGCGTGTGGGCTTAGTTGCTCCGAGGCATGTGGGATCTACTCTGACCAGGGATTGAACCCATATCTCCTCCATTGGCAGATGGATTCTTTATACCACTGAGCCAGCAGCGAAACCCTCTCTGAATAGTTTTGCATCAAGTCATTGTATCAAAATTTGTTCAATGATGAGATTTTCTCAGATTGAGGCTACTGTAAATAAGCTGCTGACATTGTCATTGTGTAAATATTATTGCAGACTCATGTGAAAATTGTTTTCAGATAGATTCCTGAAAGATGAGTTAGAGGCTGGGAGGCCTTGTTAGTCTGATAGGTTAAAAGAATCATTTGTTGTTGGTTAGACGCTGGGTCGTATCTGAGTCTTTTGTGACCCATGGACTGTGGCCCAGCAAGCTCTTCTGTCCATGGCATTTTCCAGGCAGGAATACTGAAATGGATTGCCATTTCCTTCTCCAGAGGTTCTCTCCCCCCCACCCCCAACCCCTCCAGGGTCAAACCCATGTCTTCTGCATTGTAGGCAGATTCTTTACTGCTGAGCCAGGGAAGCCTGAAAGTCATAAGTTGTCTTAATTTGAATTTCCCTTTTTTACTAGTTAGGCTCAAGAATCTTTTCATGTTTATGGATCATTTTATTTTCACATTCTGTGAGTTTCTTGTTTATATCTTTGTATCATTTTTGAATTGAGGTATCTGTTTTCTTTAATTAATTTATAATTTTTTCTCTTGAAATTATTCATATTTATTCTTTAGGATTCAACTTAAATATAACAACTGCACTTTTCCCTCAGCCGTTTTGGTGTATCTCACAGGAACTTGTTTTCAGCATTGTTATAGCATTTGTTTTGTTAAATTCTCATTACTGGTTGATTGTCTCACAACTAGGTTCTGAATTCTTTGTGTAAAGATAGCGCCTGTGTCTTCAGTTTCCAGCAGAGAACGTTGTGTCTGTTAAGCTTACAAAGTTGCTCATGACTGAGGGACAGAGCACATAATTGATTTTAACTATAGTTTCTGTGATAGATTGGGCAGGGATGATTATGTTGTTTTCATTATGTAGTCACTAAGTCGTGTCCAACTCTTTGTGACCCCATGGACTGTAGCCTTCCAGGCTCCTCTGTCCTTAGGATTCTACCCAAATCATCTGCCTGAATCACTCTCCAGAAATACCCACACAGCTATCACTTACCTCCTTCAAGTCTGCTGAAGTTTTGCTTGGAAGTAAACCTTTCCATTTAATAAGATCTACACTGTGTGTGTGAAAGTCGTTCAGTCATGTCCAACTCTTTGTAACCCCATGGACTATACAGTCCATGGAATTCTCCAGGCTAAAATACTGGAGTGGGTAGCCTTTTCCTTCTCCAGGGGATCTTCCCAACCCAGGGATCAAATCCAGGTCTCCTGCATTGCAGGTGAATTCTTTACCAGCTGAGCCACAACTACCCACTCTATATGAAATTGCTCCCTCTTCAGTAGTTCCTGTTCCATGATCTTCTTTTCCTGTTTCTGAGGACATTTGTCTTCTAACTTCCTTATATCATTTGTTTATTTTTATTGGTTGATTTTTTAAAATATGTTTCCTATCCCCAGTAAAGTGAGTACACTGGGATTTTATTTTATTGTTCTTTCTTTTGTTCATTGATGTTTTAAAATGGCTACTACTAACTTGCTTCAGTCATGTCCTACTCTTTGCGACCCCATGGACTGTAGCTTGACAGGCTCCTCTGTCAGTGTGATTCTCCAGGCCAGAATACTGGAGTGGGTTGCTTTGCTCTTCTTCAGGGGATCTTCCCAATCGAGGGATCGAACCTGCGTCTCTTATGGCTCCTGCATTGTAGGTGGGTTCTTTACCACTAGCACCACCTGGAATACTTCCTGAGTAGGTAGTGCCTGACTGCTGTACATAAGCATTTAATAAATATATGTTGTTTAATAAATATTTAAAATATTAAATAAATATATATAAATAAATAAAATCTATGTTTATAGATTTTTCTAGAGAACAGCTTTACCATGAAGTTTGAATACTAGCTAGGCTTAACGTGAGACCTAAACAGTCAAAGTCTTAGTAGCATTGTAGCTCTTTTTGTTTTTTTACAACCCTAGAAATGCAAAGTAAAAATCCAGTCTTGACTTTGAAGGATATTAGGTTTATTATTAATAGCAAGACGGTTCTTAGCTGCAATACCAATGGCTAGAAAAGGAGCCCATTGACTTTAAAGATGACTGAAATTAGAAGCATTTCTGGAAGAGTTCTTCTTTGGTGGTCTTGTGGTTAAGAATCTGTGCTTTCAATGCAAGTGAGATGGGTTCAATACCTGGTCGGGAAACCAAAATCCCATATGCTGCACAGTGCAGCTGAAAAACAAATAAAATAGTGTCTGCGGAGACTTAAAAAAAAAAAAAAAAAAGAAAGAAAGAAAGCCTGCCTGGCAAATGTAAAAGTAACCAATTGATATGAGACTGTCAGTATCTCATCAGTATGGAGCATTGCTTGAAACCCGTTTATAGTCTTCTTATGGTTAAGTAGCCCCCATACACTGATTGTTTTTACTAGTCTGTAGTGGACAGGTTAGGGAATTTTGTAGAAGGGGAGTTCTGGAGAAGTCCTGGTCCCTCCATGTTACTTTATTAAAATGAATGGCCATAGCACTTTTTTCTCTATTTGTTCTTTTCTCCAGAAGTATCAATTATGTATATTTTAGGTTATCCTTTTCTGACAGTCATATCAATGTCCTTTTCTAAAATCATTATATACTTCTGCAAAAGTTGTGTATGACTTTCTCAATTTCATCTGTTCCTCAGTGTATTTTATGTTTTTAATATCTAAATATCTGAGGATTTTACAGATACTTTTATTTATAGTTTAATTCCAGTGTAATCTGCACATATGTTCTGTATGATTTCATTCCTTTTAATTTTATTTAATTTGGTTTAATAAACGTAAATTGGTGCAGCCTCTGTGGTAAACAGTGTGAAGATTTCTCAAAAAGCTAAAAACAGAACTATCATATGATCCAGCAGTTCAACTCCTGGGTAAATGTTTTAAAAAAAAATAGAAACACTAATTTGAAAAGATAATGTACTCTAGTGTTTGTAAGCAGCATTATTTGCAGTTGCCAAGATTTAGAAACAAGTGTCCATCTACAGAGGAATGGATAAAGAAAATGTGTGTGTATATACACACAGTGGGATACTACTCAGCTGTAGAAAAGAATGAAATGTTGCCATTTGCAACAATATGGATAAACTTGAAAGATATTATGCCAACTGAAATAAGTCAAAGGCAAATACTGTATGATATCATTTATATGTGGAATCTAAAATAAAATGCAACAAACTAGTGAATGTAATTTAAAAAAAAAAGAAAAAAGAAGCAGACACACAGATACAGAGAACAAAGTGGTGGGTACCAAGGGGAGACGGGGATGTAAAATAGGTTCAAGGATGTTTTGTGCAACATGAGGAATGTAGCCAATGCTTTGTAATAACTGTAAATGGAAAAGTAACCTTTCCAAATTGTGCAGAAAATAAATTTAAGAAAAGAGAATAAGGCAGATCTACTAGTAAATCCTATTTTAAGTATTAATTAGTATTATTATTTATTTTTGATGATTGACTTGATTAAAGTATAATGCTTGAGCAGTATATATGTGTATGAATATGTGTGTGGACATTATTCTAGTTTGTATTTTTTATTACTGTTACAGGTTCTGAAATAAAGTTAGTGGAATTGCATTTCTCATTGATGGAACTCTAATTAAAATAATGTCCCTGGATACATTTTTTGTCTTGCATCTTATTTTATATGTTGTTTTTTATAAACGTTACTTAATATATTGTTTGTTATGCTTTCTGTTTTCTTATGCAGGACCAAAAGATCTCAGATTGCTATAACTGAAGGCATTTTTGAGCTTCCAAATCTCACAATTCAAGCTACAAGAGCTCAGACACTTCTGCTTCAAGCAATATATCAAAGTTGGTCTCATAGTGGAAATGTCAGCTCTTTAGCAGTTAATGAAGCTTTGATGAATGAAGTTTTCCAGACTGTTGGTAAGAACACCGTTTTCTTGACAAGTCTATGGAAAACTCTTATTCGAAGTAACTAATATTTTATCATTCAAATTCATTTGTATAGCATGATCAACTTAAATTGAAGTGTATTTCTGTGAAAGCAGGTATTTATAGTTCCTGTGGAAAATCCAAGATATGAGTTAAATCATTCAACTTTGTTCTCTGCCATCAACTTGTAGATATATTTTGTAGTTGTAAGAGATTATTTTTTTACCAAGTCCTTGTACAAATTCTGGGACAACTTTTGAGGGGATCAGTGTGTATATTTGAGATAATTAAAGTCAATTATAAATATAATATATTTGATTATGCTGGTAGAGTGGAATAAAATTCCTTTTTTAATTTTATTAAAAAAATTTTTTTAACTGACAGATAATTGCTTTACAGAATTGTGTTGGTTTCTGCCAAACATCAACATCAGTCACAGGTATACATATGTCCCCTCCCTCTTCAACCTCCCTCCCACCTTCCTCCTTATCCCACCCCTCTAGGTTGTTACATTAGGATATGTAAAATAGATAGCCAGTGGCCATTTGCTGTATGATTCAGGGAACTCAGACCAAGGTGCTGGAAAAAAATTCTTAATTGCAGTATTTTAGCATTTGGTAAACAAGTTATTTATTTTATATGAAAAACTTGAGTCTTACACCCTGAACGAATGAACTACTGAAAATTAAAAATTTACTTTGATGCCAGTATATTATCTTCATCTTATCACTCATTTTATACGTAAATAGGAAAACTTATAGAAGGCTTGCTTGTTTTATGTTGTATCAGCTCAAATAATGTTACTTTCGTTGGCAACATAAAAGAAAGATGTATTTTTATTAAGTGTAATTATGCTTAAAATGTTATTTTTATTTCATACATTATTTATTTATTAAAATAAATTTGGTTTTGTTGTTGTTATACAATGCTTTCTAAGGTTTTAAGGTCAGACCTTACCATGGGGAGTGTTTTATAAATTCTTAAAAGATGCAGTTTAATAAGAGCCTTTTTAAATTTGATATAGCTGTTGCCTAATGGAAAGTTTTATGGTTGTTTTTTGTCAGGTTTTTAGGATTCTATAAGGAGATTATAGGACTGATGTTTCATTTGTTTAGAAGTTCTTAACTTAGCTTATGAAAGGGCTTTGAATTCTCTGAATCCCCTGAGATAGTGTGCAGATCTTCTTATGTGTATATACACCTATGCACATAACCATATTTATCTTCTCTTTTTGATTTGATTCTTTTATTAAATGTAGTGACTCTGTTTCTTAGTCTTTTAAATTATATCTATTTTTATCATATTAACATAGTTACTATTGTTTTTTCTTTGGTTGGTTTTTGCTATACTTCAATTTTCATTATTTTACTTCAAACCTATCTATATTTTTATGCTTTAGGTATATGTCTTGGAAATAGCATAGAACTAGATATTTTAGATCAAATTTTATAATCTGCCATTTTGCTAGTAAATTCAATTCATTTATACTTGATTGTATTTTTTTGTCTTTGTTTCTGTCATCTTACTGTTTCATTTCCTTTTATACTGTTTTAGTTACCCTACTTATTTTTAAAAAATGCTATTTTTCTCATTTAATTTTCCTCTGTATAATTGTTTGAAATTTGTATCCCCTTACTGAATTATTAACTTACAAAATAACTGATACTGCTTTGAAAAACAATTTGTTCTTCAAAATGTTACAGAGGTAATGTGTGTCCATGCTAAGTTGCTTCAGTCATGTCTGACTGCCCCCCTGGGCTGTAACCCACCAGGCTCCTCTGTCCATGGAGATTCTCCAGGCAAGAATACTGCGGTGGGTTGCCATACCCTCCTCCAGGGGATCTCCCGTCTCAGGGATTGAACTGGGTCTCTTAGGTCTCCTGCATTGGCAGACAGGTTCTTTATCTCTAGCACCACCTGGGATATAACCCAGCAGTTTTACTCCTATATATATATGTGTGTGTGTGTTATATTGCCGAGAATTGAAAACATATATCTACATAACAATCTTATACATGAATTCATAGCATTATTTTCTTTTCCTTTTTTGCATGCAGAAGTGTTTACTGATTTGTTTTATTTTTATTTTTATTAAAAATTTAAAAAAGTATTTTTCTTCATGCTGCACAGTATGTGGAATCTTAGTTCCCCAACCAGGGATCGAACCCATGCCCCTTGAAGTGGAAGCATACAGTCTTAACCACTGGACCACTCAGGAAATCCTAAAAGTATTTATTTTTTAATAACAATTTTATACATTTAAGGTATGCAACATGATGTTTTGATATACTTAGTGAAATGATTACCAGTCAAGCTAATTAACATACCTTCTCACATAGGTACCATTTTTTTTCCTATGATGAGAGCACCTGAAATTTACTGTTAACAGATTTCCAGTATATGATATAGTATTATTAACTAAAATCATCATGCTGTACTTTATATTTCTAGATTTTACTCATTGTATAAAACTGCATCTTTGTATTCTTTTATCAATATCTCTCATTTTCCCCACTTCCCTGCTCCTGGTAAACAGTACTCTGCCCTCTGCTTCTATGAATATGAACTTCTAAAATTCCACATGTAATAGAGATCACATAGCATTATTCTTAACAGCCAAAAGGTGGAAACAGTACAAATGTCTCTTCCTGATGAATGGATAGGCAAAATATGTTACATCTTTACAATGAAATATTATTCAGACATAAATAGGAATGAGGTACTGATACTTCATTATCTTACGTGGATGGATCTTGAAAACAATAATGCTAATTAGAAGAAGGAAGATGCAAGAAGTCTCATATTTTGATTCTAGTTTTATGAAATGCTTAGAATAGGCAGATCCACAGAGAGAAGTAGTAGATTAATGGTTGCCAGAGCCTGGGGAAAGGAGGGATGGGGAATGACTTCATGAGTTTCTTTTGGATTGATGAAAATGTTCTTGAAGTAGATAGTGGTGATGTTTTCATTCTTGTGAATATGGTAAATTCCTCTTAATTGTACACTTTAAAAGGGTGAATTTTATGTTATATGAATTTTACCTTGTTCAAAAAATGTTTTAAATTGATGACTGTTCAACTGGATTGAATTATTTGTTGTGGTCTGAATGTTTGTGTCCCACCGAAATTCATATGTTGAAATTCTAATGCCCATTGTCATGGCATTAGGAAGTGGGGAACCTTTGGGGGTTGATTAGATCATAAGAGTGTAGTCATAAGTTCAATGTCCATTTAAAAGAGGCCAGAGAGTAGCTCCCTTAACCCTGCTATCATCTGAGGATGCACGAAGAAGTAGGTAGTCTGGAGCAGGAGGTGGTTCTCACCAGACCCTGACCATGCTGGCAGACTGATTTTGGACTTTCTGTATCCAGAACTGAGAGAAATAAATTTCTGATAGCAGCCCTAAGGGACTAAAACATTTTGTCATTGCCATTCATATGACCATTGTTTTATGTAGAGTTACTGTACAAAACTTTTCTTTCAGATTTTCCCCCGAATCATCTACAGTGAAGCCTTTCTTTGGCAGAAGCATTTATCACTGTTTGAAATTAGCTAATTCATTTTTTGTTGTTGTTGTTTATCAAATTTCTATTTGACATTCCTTGCAGAGTTTTTTTGTTTGTATTGTTTTTTGGTTGGGTATCTCATAGTATATGTTGCTTGATGTTCAGTTGCTAAGTCGTGTCTGACTCTTGGGACCCGTGGACTGCTGCACGCCAGATTTCCCTTCCCTTCACTATCTCCTGGAGTTTGCTCAAATTCATGTTCATAAAGTTGGTGATGCTGCCTAAACCTCTCATCCTCGGCCATACTCTTTTCCTTTTGCCTTCAGTTTTTCCCAGGATCAGGGACTTTTCAGCATCAGTCCTTCCAGTGAATATTAAGAGTTGATTTCCTTTAGGATTGACTGGTTTGATCTCCTTGCAGTCCAAGAAACTATCAAGAGTCTTCTCCAGCACCACAGTTTGAAAGCATCAATTCTTTGGTGCTCAGCCTTCTTTATGGTACAACTCTCACATCCGTACATGACTACATGAAAAAAACATGTTTGGACCTTTGTTGGCAAAGTGGTGCCTCTGCTTTTTAATATGCTCTCTAGGTTTGTCATAGCTTTTTAACAAGGAGCAAGCATCTTTTAATTTCATGACTGGAGTCACCTTCTGCAGTGATTTTGGAATCCAAAAAAATAAAGTCTGTCACTGTTGCCACTTTTTCCCCATCTATTTGCCTTGAAGTGATGGGACTGGATGCCATGATCTTATTTTTCAATGTTGAGTTTTAAGCCAGCTTTTTCACTCTCCTTTTTCACCTTCATCACAAGGCTCTTTAGTTGTCTCATTGTATTAATCTACCTTTATTTAAAAATTTTTGTTTTTGTTGCTTAGATAGTTTAAAAATTCATAATTTTTGATCATATTTACTTTATAACATTCACTCTGACAAATTAATTCCATATTTCCTTTTCTGAATTTATTGAATGGACTGTGCAATGTAAAAGCATCTTATTTAAACTTTCGTACTCTGAAAATATTCCATCCTGATAGGATGCTGCCATAGGTCTTAAAAAAATGGAATAGATAAGTAATCACAGGTTAAGTGGTTTGTAACCTGATAACCTGGGACTAATTTTTTGGAGATTAAGGGAGTTGAGGAATATGAAACGTGTTAGGACGTTTTTATCTCTTTTCCAAGATTTCTTATTTTTATCAAATGAAGCAGATATAAACTATCATTGAATTAATCAGCTAAAATATTTTTTAAAAGTCTGATTTCCAAGTGTCTAGTTTTATTTCTTTATTTTTTTTGCTCCTATCCCCCCATCCCAAATCTTACTCTGTTCGTTTTATTCTTAGTACAGTGCTTTCGCTGTTTGGTCACTCAGTTGTGTCCGACGCTTTGCAGCCCCATGGACTGCAGGACATCAGACCTCCCTGTCCTTCACTGTCTCCTGGAGTTTGCTCAAACTCATGTCCATTGAGTCGATGATGCCATCCAGTCATCTCATCCTCTGTTGCCCCCTTCTCCTCCTGCCCTCAATCTTCCCCAGCATCAGGGTCTTTTCAAATGAGTCAGTTCTTCACATCAGATGGCCAAAGTATTGGAGTTTCAGCTTCATGATCAGTCCTTCCCATGCATATTCAGGGTTGATTTCCTTTAGGATTGACTGGTTTGATCTCCTTGCTGTCCGATGGAGTCTCAGCACCATAATTCGATAGCATCAATTCTTTGGTGCTCAGCCTCCTTTATGTTCCAACTCTCACATCCAGACATGACTCCTGGAAAAGCCATAGCTTTGACTGTTTTGACCTTTGTTGATAAAGTAATGTCTCTGCGTTTTAACATGCTGTCTATGATTGTCATAGTTTTTCTTCCCAGGAACAAGTGTCTATTAATTTCATAGCCATTGTCACCATCTGCAGTGATTTTGGAGCCCAAGAAAATAAAGTCTGTCACTGTTTCCACTTTTCCCCATCTGTTTGCAGTGAAACGATGGGACTGGATGCCATGGTCTTAGTTTTTTGAATGTTGAGTTTTAAGCCAGCTTTTTCACTTTCCTCTTTCACTTTCATCAGAAGATTCTTTAGTTCATCTTTGCTTTCTGCCATTAGAGTGGTACCATCTGCATATCTTAGGTTGTCGATATTTCTCTCGGCAATCTTGATTCCAGCTTGAGCTTTATCCAGCCCGACTTTCACATGATGTACTCTGCAGAGAATTTAAATAATTAGGAGGACAGTATACAGCCTTGATGTACTCCTTTCCCAATTTTGAACCAGTCCTTTGTTCCATGCCAGGTTCTAACTGTTGCTTCTTGACTTGCATACAAGTTTCTCAGGAGGCAGGTAAGGTAGTTTTGTATTCTTATCTCTTTATGAATTTTCGACAGTTTGTTGTAATCCACACAGTCAAAGGTTTCAGCGTAGTCAGTGAAGCAGAAGTAGCTCTTTTTCTGCAATTCTCTTGCTTTTTCTTTTACTCAGTGGATGTTGGCAATTTGATCTTTGGTTCTTCTTCTTTTTCTAAATCCATCTTCTACATCTGTAAGTTCTTGGTTCAGGTACTGCTGAAGCCTACCTTGAAGGATTTTGAGCATTACCTTTTAGCAGTAGAGCAATAATTGTACTTCCTATGCAGCATTTTTATATAAAGAAAACTAAGTACAGAATAATAATCCTTTATTCTTGGTTTAAAGGTACAGAGTTATTTTGCTATTTTATTAACCTCATTAGTTTCTTAAAAACAGCTGTTTAATCTTAATTAATATTTTTTCTTTTAATAACTGAAGGTATTAAACATGTCTGTATATGTAAAATCAAGTAACTTCAGGTTGATGGATTTCATTGGGTCATAGAATAAGCAACAACCTTGTGCACTTGTCTTTAAATGATAGGTAATAATGGTGCTTCAGAAATGAAACATCAACTTTGTTTCAAGTATCAAAACTGCAAATCCCTTTAAGGAAGAAAAGTCATTTTCTTTATAGCCTCTGTATCATTTATTTATTATTTTAATAGACTCTGTGTTCTCTTTAAGTGAACATCTATGTGAATATTGAATTATGCTACATGTTCTTAAAGCTACGTTGGATTTTTCTGCTCTGCCTTTTGAAAAGAATAAAATTAACAGTTATCAAAATAAGTAGTAAAAATTTTCTGTGCTAATGCTTGTTAAGAGATATAATTTTGTGCATTCAGTTATATTAATCTTTCTGTTACATATGGATTCTGGTATAGTGAATGCCTTACTGTCTCTCTCAGTTAATAAGAGTATTTTTACTTTTCAGCTATTAAAATTTACTGAATTATAGCATGGTCATCTATTTATGTCTAAACAAAGGGCAGTTTGTTTCACTTTATTTCAGTTAATTTTTTTATTTAGAAAATGGTGATAATATTTGTTGATCTACTCATAGAGTATTTGTGAAATGCAGTATTGTTTGTGGAGTGCATTTGTTGTCTTGTCCTGGCTATAGGTTCCTGCTGGCATCATACACCTGGGGATATTGCCTGTGAAAGTGGTTGTAAGGTGTTAGGTTCTTGGAGACTGAGATAATGACTGTCAGAATTGGAGTCTCATTGGTCCAGTGTTTTAGCTGAGAAGGTAATAGGGAAAAGGTAAATTCAAAGAGTAAGGAAGAAAGTAAATAGGGTAACAAAGTAGTGAACTATATAAAAGAAGAACAAAATTCAAGATGTAGGTAAGGTCTTGCTTGAGCTTATTGAAGAGACTGCATTGTGCCTCTTTAATATAGTTGTTTACAAGAGGCTATATCAGGCTCTTGGTCACCCATTAAGAACCGTATATTCTCTCTTCTGCTGGAGATTCCAAAGGGGAGTGGAGCAACAGAATATTGAAGTGCAGTGGGATGCTAGAAGTATATGAAACCATGTCCTTTAATCTTCTTTTCGCATACTATACAGTTGTCTACTATGCATTTTTCCTTTACTGAGCTGCATTTTGCAGGGACTGGATACCATAAGACTTACTTGAACAATCTGAATTGACTCACCTTTTTTAGGCTGATGTTTCTCATACATTAATTTCTCTTTATCTTCCTTGTAATACTGATGTTGGCAGGTTATGTATCCTCCGTTACACAGTGTGAAAATTTTTGCTTAGAACAATTAGGTGTATTTCTCATGTATCATCCCAGAGATATTCACGAAGTAAGCTAGTTTTTTTTTTTTTTTTTTACGAAGTAAGCTAGTTTTTGAAGCCAGGGCTTTGGACCTTTCTGTTACTATTTATTTTTGTTAACATCAAACAAACTCTTTGGTGAATAAGACCAGAAAAAAAGTAAGATAATCAAAGTTTGCTATTCCATAGAAATCATGTAATGAAAGAATATAAAATACTGGGAGTTTAGTTAAAATAGTAAAAAATTATAGATAATAAAGCAGAGGTATTAAAGTTGGAATTAAGTATGTATTAGTAATTGAGATCTTGATTTACACATTTTTATTGTTTGTTTCTGATGGTCCTTATAGTATAGAGGTTATAAGCCTTGTCCTTTTGCTCAGTTAAATACAAAGTCACACATGGCTTTTGTTTGCTCAGGAAAACAAAGACTTGTTACTTCTTTTTCTTTATTCAGATAGTTCATTGTTTTGTAGACAGTCTAGTTCTGGTCTTTGTTGGGAAATTACTTACAGACTTTAAAATCTATGTGCAAGGTGATCAAATGGACATTTGAATCTGTTATTTAAGTGATGTCTTAATGTTAAAATAAAAATCTACTTTCCAGAATGTAACTGTAAAAGTATTTTATGCAAGATTTCATGTGGGATACCTTAATGGTTGAATAATAAATTTTACCTCATAAAAATGAAATTCAATAATACAGTAGCTTTCTCAGCTCAGTAGCATCTGGCCTATTCTCATGAGAGCCAATATTTTCCAACTCATTAGGATCATGTCGTTCTGTATGTCGTCAACATTGACTTAGCCAAGCTACCTTTACTTACATAACCGCCAAACTATTAAATAGGTCTCTTGTGGAGTGAAGTCAAATATTCCTCTTACTTTACTTCTGCCTTAGAAGAGGGGAAGAAAATGTACATACTGTAACATTTAAACATCTGGTCTGAAACCACATCAGTGTAACTCTGAGGAAAGTTACGGATTTGGTATTCTTCCCAGGTGTGCATATAAAAAGGGTTTTGGAGTTGTTGAACAGTTCTTTAACCATTTAGGAAAAAGATCGAGGTACAGTGATATGCCTTTTCTATCCCTCACTACTTCCCTCAACATGTATGTCCAGTGCGTTCTGAAATACATATTTTGAACTGTGATAAAATTTTCTTTCTAGATAGAAGTATTGACTTTTAATTTATCCTTGGCTATAAATAAAAATACTTGAGTTAAATTTGCATTAAAGTTACCTGTAAGACTTTTTGATGTTTAAATCAGAATAATAATTTAATAAAATAAATAGCGAAGACACAAATGGAAAAGATACTCATGCTCATGGATTGGAGGAATCAATATTGTTGAAATAGTCATGCAGCATAATGACTTGCCATTCACTTATTGGGAAATGATTACCGCAGTAAGTTTAGTTAATATCCATTGCCTTGTATATTTAGAATAAAAAAAGAAAAAGAAAATTTTTCCCCTTGTGATGAGAACTTACAGGATTTATTCTTTTAGCAACTTTCAAATATAACACACAGCAGTTAACTATAGTCATCATGTTGTATGTTACATTTCCAGTACTTATTTATTTTATATGCGTGTTTGTGTGTGTGTTAGTCACTTAGTCATGTCCGACTCTTTTGACCCCATGGAATGTAGCCCACTAGGCTCCTGTCCATGGGATTCTCCAGGCAGGAATACTGGAGTGGATTGCCATTTCCTTCTCCGGGGGATCTTACTGACTCAGGGATTGAACCCAGGTCTCCTACATTGCACACAGATTCTTTACTGTTTGTGCTATAGGGAAGTCCCTTATTTATTTTATAAGTGGAAGTATATACCTTTTGACTGTGCTGAGTCATTCAGTGGTTTCCAACTCTATTACCCCATGGACTATAGCCTGTCAGGCTCTTCTGTCCATGGGGATTCCCCAGGCAAGAACACTGGAGTGGGTTGTCATGCCCTCTTCCAGAGAATCTTCCCAATCCAGGGACCAAACCCAGGTCTCCCGCATTGCAGGTGGATTCTTTTCTGTCTGAGTCACCAGGGTAGCCCAGGAATATTGGAATGGGTTGCCATGCCCTCCTGTAGGGAATCTTCCCAACCCAGGCCTCGAACCCAGGTCTCCCACATTGCAGTCAGATTCTTTACCAGCTGAACCACAGGGAAGTCCAAGAATACTGGAGTGGGTAGCTTATCCCTTCTCCAGGGTAACTTCCTGATCCAGGAACTGAACCAGGGTCTCCTGCGTTGCAGGTGGATTCTTTACCAGCTGAGCTACCTGGGGAGCCCACCTTTTGACTACTTTTATCCAGTTTCCTTACCCACCTTATGACTGCCTTTATCCAATTTCTCTACCCTCTCTACCCTGCCTGTTGTAATCACAAATCTGGTCTCTTTTTCTGTGAGGTCTTCTCTCCTCCTACTTTCAACATATATGTGAGATCAAACAGTATTTGTCTTTCTTGACTTATTTCACTTAGGATGGCCCTTAAGGGCCATCTTTTTGTGTGTGTGAGATGCCAGAATTTCCTTTGTTTTCTTGACTGAACAGTATTCCGTGGAATACTTTTGGAAAACTCAGCAGTGGCCACAGGACTGGAAAAGGTCTGCTTTCATTCCAATCCCAAAGAAAGGCAATGCCAAAGAATGTTCAAACTACCACACAATTGTACTCATCTCACAGACCAAAGTAATGCTCAAAATTCTTCAAGTCAGGCTTCAACAGTATGTGAACCGTGAAATTCCAGATGTTGAAGCTGGATTGAAAAAAGGCAGAGGAACCAGAGATCAAATTGCCAACATCTGTTGAACCATCGAAAAAGCAAGAGAGTTACAGAAAAACATCTGCTTTATTGACTACACCAAAGCCTTTGACTGTGTGGATCACAACAATCTGTGGAAAATTCTGAAAGAGATGGGAATACCAGACCCCCTGACCTGCCTCTTGAGAAATCTGTATGCAGGTCCAGAAGCAATAGTAAGAACTGAACGTGGAACAGCAGACTGGCTCCAAATAGGGAAATGAGTACATCAAGGCTGAATATTGTCACCCTGCTTATTTAACCTGTATGCAGAGTACATCATGAGAAATGCTGGGCTGGATGAAGTAGAAGCTAGAATCAAGATTGCCAGGAGAAATATCAGTAACCTCAGATATGCAGATGACACCACCCTCATGGCAGAAGGCAAAGAAGAACTAAAGAGCCTCTTGATGAAAGTGAAAGAGGAGAGTGAAAAAGTTGTCTTAAAACTTAACATTCAGAAAACTATTATCATGGCATCTGGTCCCATCAATTCATGGCACATAGATGGGGAAACAATGGAAACAGTGAGAGACTATTTTCTTGGGCTCCAGAATCACTGCTAATGGTGACTGCAGCCATGAAATTAAAAGACGCTTGCTCTTTGGGAGAAAGTTATGACCCACCTAGACAGCATATTAAAAACCAGATACTACTTTGCCAACAAAGATCCATCTAGTCAAAGCTATGGTTTTTCCAGCAGTCATGTATGGATGTGAGAGTTGGACTATAAAGAAAGCTGAAAGGTAAAGAATTGATTCTTTTGAACTTTGGTGTTAGAGAAGACTTTTGAGAGTCCCTTGGACTGCAATGAGATAAAACCAGTCCATCCTAAAGGAAATCAGTCCTGAATACTCATTGGAAGGACTGATGCTGAAGCTGAAACTCAAATACTTTGGCCATGTGATGCTAAGAGCTGATTCATTTGAAAAGACCTTGATGCTAGGAAAGATTTCAGGCAGGAGGAGAAGGGGGTGACAGAGGCTGAGATGGTTGGATGGCACCACCAACTCAATGGACATGAGTTTGAGTAACCTCCAGGAGTTGGTGATGGACAGGGAGGTCTGGCATGCTGCAGTCCATGGGGTCACAAAGAGTTGGACACGACTGTGCGACTGAACTGGAGTATTCCGTGTGTGTATGCAGCATATTTTCGTATTTTCTTTATCCATTCATCTGTTGATGGAGACTTTGATGGTTCTCATATCTTGGCTATGTAAATAATGCTGCAGTGATCATGAGAGTGCAGATATCTCTTTCACATATGATTTTATTTCTTTTGGACATAGACCCAGATGAAAACTTGCTGAGTCATATGATAGTTCTTTTTTAATTTTTTGAGTAATTGCATTGTGTTCTCCATTGTAGTCTCTCCAGTTTACAGTCCCACCAGCAATGCTCAAAGGTCCTCTTTCCTCCACATCCTGGCCAGCATTTGTTATTTTTTTCTCTCTTTTTTAGTGATATTTAGTCTAACAAGTATGAGGTGATACCTCCTTGTTGTTTTGATTTGCATTTCCCTAATGATTAGTGATGCTGAGGACATTTTTGTGTACCTGTTTGCTATTTGTATATTTTCTTTGGAAAAATGTCTACTCAGGTCCTTTACCCATTTTTATTTATTTTTTTTTTTCACCTTTACCCATTTTTAAATTGTATTTTTTTTTCTGCCATTGATGTATATGCACTCTCTCTCTATATTGAATATTAGCCTCTTAGCAGATAGGTGATTTTGAATTATTTTCTCCCATTCTGTAGATTTCCTTTTCTTTTTTTGGATTTATTTTGCTGTGTGGAAGTCTTCTTTTTTGTTAGTTTTGATGTACTCATTTATTTTTGCTTCTGTTGCTTGTGTTTGTATTATATCCAAAAAGGTGTGAGATTGGGATCTAATTTTATTCTTTTAACATGTGAATATCCAGTTTTCTCAGCCATCATTTATTGAAGATTTTGAGTGTTCTTTACTCCCTTATCAAATGTTAGTATGCTTGGGTTCATTTCTGCCTTTTTGATTCTGTTCCATTGTTCCATACAGCTGTTTTTGTGCCTGTTCCATAGTTTTTTGATTCCTGTTGCTTTTTAATATAGTTTGAAACCAGAAAGTGGATGCTTCCAGCTTTGCTGTTCTTTCTCAAGTTTGCTTTGACTGTTGAGGTTTCTGTGATTTCATGTAAATTTTAGGGTTTTTTTCCTATGTTTGGGGGAAAAAAAAACTGATACTGGAATCTTGATAGAAATTATCTTGAATCTGTAGTTGGCTTGGGTAGCATAAACATTTTAACACTGTTGATTCTTTAAGTCCATGAACATGGGCTATCTTTTCATTTATTTGGGTTTTCTTCAGTCTTTTTCATTATCAGTGTCTTAATAATTTTCACGGTAAAGATCTTTCACTGCCTTGATTAAATTTATTTGTAAAGGTTTCATTGTTTTTGATACTGTTGTAAGTGGAACCATTTTCTTTGTTTTTTTCCACATAATTTGTCATTCTTGCATAGGAAGTGCCACTGATTTTTGTATGTCAGTTTTGTTTCCTGCAACTTTGGTGAATTTGTTCATGAAATTAATAGTTTTTTAGTGATGTCTTTAGGATTTTCTCTCTAAAATAATGTTATCTGCAAATAGAGGTGATTTTAGTTCTTCCTTTCTAAATACGATTTTTGTGTCTTACCTGTTTGCTTTGGTTGGGCCTTCAGTGTTATGTTGAATCGGATTGGTAAGAGTGGGTACCCTTTTGTTGCTTCTGATCTTAGGCAAGTTTCCAGTTTTACCACTGAGGATGGTGTTAGCTGTTTGCTTTGCTTTTATGGCCTTTATTTTGTTGAGTATGTTCCTTCTCCACCTAGTTTTTTATGTGTATTTATCGTGAATGGAAGTTGGATTTTTCCAAATGCTTTTCCTTTTGTATGATTTTTTTATTAGTGTGATTGTGTTACATTTATTGATTTGCATATTTTGAACCATCCTTTCATTCCGCGCATGTGTTTAGTAGCCTTATCTGGCTACCAAAGTACCGCTGGCCTCACCCTTGCTGAACAATGCATCAAGAAAGCAAGAGTAACCTCATCAGTCCATTTCTTAAGAATTATCAGTGACTCACCATTGCTCTCAGGATAAACTTAAAACCCTTTAGGACCAGCATTCCATGTAGCCTCATATATCATCTCTGGTTGAATCAAATCCTGCATACCTTGCTCTTCAAATTCCTTGTCTTCATGCCCCACCACACCTCAAAAGAAGGGCTGATTTATTACCTCTTTTCTATTTTAAATATAACATTAATATTAATATTCGGTATTATTGTTTCCTCTGTCAATGCTTGGCAGAATTAATTATTTTTTCTTTTGTGGTATCATTGTGGTTAATATACAGCTCAGTTAAACAGTTGTTTATTGTTACCCTAGTAACTGCTGGACTTGGACCCTGCTTCAAAGATGTGCCAGTGTACCAGGGAAATATAATATTTGATCTTGATTGCACACATTATTCTTTATTGTTATTTTTGTCATGAGATTTTCTGATGAAATCTAATATGCTGTAATAGATCATATTATTTAGATGATCATATGAATTATCTTTCAGTTATTACTTAATTTTAAGAACTGGATTATAAATTTATTGAAAATATTCAATTAATGTAAATTTAATAAGTCATTGGTTTTAAGTATCAATATAATAACATTTACCCCAGATTTTATTGTCAGAAGTAAATGATAGCCCTCTTACAAAAAATTTTATTAGTAAGTAACTAGATACAGATTTATTGTTTTATTGAAATTTAACTGATTATGAATAGAAAACATTATAGAATCTCATGTGTTAGATTAATATCATTGTAAATTGGAAAGCAGAACTTATCAGTAAAATAAGTGATAATTTTTTCCATTATCTGACTTGATCTGGTTTTGTTGATCTTTCCCCGTAAGTAGTAGTTACGTTTTGGTAATTCCTCATTTTTCTAAGAGCCTGCTTGATACTCTGCAACCACCTTACTTTTCTGTATAGCCACCTCCACTTGATCTCTGCTTGTTTTTTCATCTGTGCCTCACATCTGGGTTTGATTCTGTCGTTAATCTGGGAATGATTTAAGAAATATACATCCAGGTTGACTCAGGAGCATCTACTCAGCTGTGCAGTTAATCCTGCTCTGACTGTGTGCCTTAGCTCTGTTGATTGAACTTCTCCTTGAGTTGTCCAAGCCTCCATGTTAAACTGCCATTTCAGTTCCTAGATGTCTGTTCTGCTGGGCCATTCCTTGTTTCATCAAAGACTAAGGTCATAAATTTCCCTTTCCAGACTGCCATAGATTCTGGAGGCTTTTTCCTTAACTTCAGTCTTGTGGATGTGGTACTCTCCACTAAATGTTACCAGACTGCTTTTGAAGGATATACCTGCAGACAGCCAAATTTACCTTTTATTTAAAAAAAGGTAATTATCTTTTTAAAAAAAGATAATTATTGATCATGTTGCATATGCCTGCTGGAATGCTTACTGCCTTGCTTCTCATTGGCCAGATATCTGATCTGACCACTTGGCTCGACTTTTGCATATTCTCTGTGTTCTTTATCTAGATCAGGAGTTGGCAGCTCTAGCTCACTGCTTGTTTTTGTAAATAAAAACTTATTGGAAAATAACTGCCTTTTTCCTTTAAATATTATCTTTGGCGTTTTATGTCCTACAGTGGCAGTGCTGAGTAATTGCAGCTGCGATCATATGGCTCACAATTCGAAAATTCTTACTCTCTGGTCCTGTATCAGAACAGTTTGCTGACCATTGGTATAGGTTTGTTTGCTTTTCAGTTTTATTTTATTATTTATTTGGCTGAGCTGGGTCTTTGTGGCTGCACATAGGTCTTCTCTAGTTATGGTGAGCAGGGGCTGTTCTTTGTTGAGGTGCATGAACTTCTCATTGTGGTGGCATGCTTGTTGTGGAGCACAGGCTCTAGGTGCATGGACTTCACGACTTGCAGTACTTCGGCCCCGTGGTTGTGGTGCCTGGCCTAGCTTCTCCATGGCGTGTGGAATCTTCCCGGAGCGTGAATCAAACCCAGGTCCTCTGCCTTGGCAGGCAGATTCCTATTCACAGCACCACCAGGGAAGTCCTGGTATGGTTTTATAACCTTGTACTCTTTATTTGGTGCCTTTTTAAAACCTTGTGTTTTTTATTTTGTAGAAATTTTGTGAGAAAATTAGTATATTTATTCATGAGACTTCTGTGTAATTTTTAAATTCATTTAATCACATATTAGGCAGACGATGTCCTATACTTTAGATAATCTTTGTTGCTAACTTTTTTCATTTTTAAGCACCATTTTGTTAAAGTGTTTCATGCTAAAAGAATTATGCCATTACAATAATTGATACTTTTTACCTGTTTAATCATATACCCATAGTAAATCAATCACCAAGGATTGTCAAATTTATTTTCTAGGTACATTTATAATACATGTATTTTGCTCCATTTTTACTTCTATTACTTTAGGGCAACTTCATCATTTCTTTTTCCTCTTCCAATCCATGGCTTACCATGTGCCTGAGTAAGCTTTGGAAAGTTCAAATTTGATTGTAGCACTCAACCTTCAATGATTTCCTATTAATAGTATGAAAACTCAAATCTGGTTCTATATTAACCTTTCAGTTTCTCAAAATAGCCATGCTTCTTTTTGTCTTAGGGCTTTGCTCAAGCTTTTTCGTCCTTCTGCAGTGTCCTTCTCCCTCTGTTTCACTTATTTGTATCAACTTAACCTTCAGAGCCTGGCTCAGATGTCACGTGTTCAGAAGATTCTTGAAGTAGAAAACAGGCTCCACGAGGCCAGGTGCCGTGTTTCAGTTTGTTCTGCTGTATCTCCAGAGGCTACTGATTTCTGTTGAGAATGTGTAAAGATGTAAGTGTTCCTTTGCGTTTTTGAGTGAGCATTCAGAGTGTAAATAGTCTATAAATCCTACCCATTTTTAAGATCATCTTTCTTCCCTCCCCCCTTCTCTCTGCCCCCCAAATTATCTATATAATGTTGTAGTGTAGATAGAATAATGTGTAGTGTAGTGTAGATGGGAGCTCGAGATCTCTCTTTGCTAGTGAATGAGAAAAGTCAACCATTTAAAGAATGTGAAATGGAAAGTGTTAGTTACTCAGTTGTGTCTGACTCTTTGTGACCCCATGGACTATTGCCCACCAGGAATTCTCTGTCCATGGAATTCTCCAGGCAAGAATGCTGGAGTGGTTTGCCATTTACTTCTCCAGTTTATCTTCCCAACATCGGGATTGAACCCGGGTCTCCTACATTGCAGGCAGACTCCACTGAATGAGCCACCAGGGAACATACTTATAATCATTGATAAGTTACGGAAGATAACTGTTAGCAAGAGAATACTGTGATTTAAATTAACTATGAAAAATGATTAAAATAGAATTGAAATTCATACACAACCCTCCTTCTAAGCCCTCTACCTACTGTGAAGGTACACTTAAACTGCTTTTCTCTACCAACAAAATATACACCAACATATGCACTGTTTCTCTCAGGGAAGCCTGTTAGTGATTCAGTGACCCAGATTTTTACTGGGTTTGTTCATGCAAGCAACCTCTTATCTAGCACGTTACAAAATTCCAGACTCCCAGAAGGAAAGCAGGTGTTTTATATAATTTATTTATTTTTTTGTATAAAAGTCTTAAGTAGAACAAACCATACTGATAACAGAGAATAAAGGGAATAAAGGTTCCCAGATGCTGTCAGTCAAGGACCAGCTTCCCAGGTAGGCCTTGCTAAAGTTAGCAGCCTTAAACTTGCTACTGTTAAGTGTTTTCTGCACAGTTCTTAAAACAGTATTTATATTACCTGGCAACATCTGCTTTTTATTCAAGCTAGGGAGGTGAATATTGAGTATTTTTAGCTAGATATGTTCCTACCCTGAAAAAAGTTCGGGAATGAGTTTTAAGTAGACAACTATTTATGACTTTATTCTAAGTTTTTTTTTTCATGTTTCTTATAGGGAAAATTTGAATGCCTGATGGGGCAAATCATTTGCAACAGTTATCCTTGTTCATTCTGTTTAAGTTGCATTGATCTTCATTCTGTTCTTCAGGTCTGTACTCTAAACCAAGGGACTGTCCCCAACCCCTGGGCCACTCTGACCGGTATAGGTTGGTGGCCTGTTAGGAACTGGGCAGCACAGTAGGAGGTAAGTGGTGGGTGAACCAGAGAAGCTTCATCTGTATTTACAGCTCCCCATCACTTGTATTACCACCTGAGCTCTGCCTGCTGTCAGATCAGTGGTGGCATTAGATTCTCATAGAAGCGTGAACTCCACATACGAGGGATCTAGGTTGAGAGCTCCTTATAGGAATAATCCTGAAACCATCATCTCCCCCACCCGACCCCCACTTCCATGGAAAAATTGTCTTCCGTGAAATTGGACCCTGGTGCCAAAAAGGTTGGGACCGCTGCTCTAAACTCTTCTTTTGATTCACGACTTTTTCCTTGTTGTTTTCTTTGCCTGTCATGTCTTTCCCATTTTTACTTAGCCTGACTTACCTTTGGTGTTTCAATTTAGACTTCATCTATCTGTATCTCTCTACCTTCTCCCTCAGATCTCTTAAAGGGAGCTCTCAGATCACTTTCTGATTGTATTAAGATTGTTTATTTGTCTTTCTCCATTTCCAGAGGAATATATTCTCATCTTAGCATATCACATTAATGAATGGATGAGTTTAAAATTTGGGCGGAGAAGGAAAGAGGAGTGCTGGAGAAAGAGGAGGAGGGAGAACGATTTAAATTTCTTTAACATTTTTGAGAATTACGATTTTAATGACTCAGAATTGTGATATCCAGTATGATAGCTGTTATCCATGTGGGACTAGTCTGAACTAAGATGGCTGTAAGTGTAAAATACTTACTGGGTCCAACTTTTAGTAAAACAAAAGTACGTAAAGATAACAGTTTTTTGCATTGTTTGAATATTAAATAATATCATCTTATACATTTTAGATAGTCTTAGACATATCTTAGATATATATATTAAGTGATAATAACTTAGATATTTTAAAATGTTATTAAAATTAATTTCACCTACTTTTACTTTTTTAATGTAGTTAACACAAATTTTAAATTATATATTGACCGAGGAAAAGTAACTAACTGAAAAATAGCATATAAGTGCTTCTTTTATATTGTGTTATAACTAGTCTGTGGGCAAAAGTGACACAAAATTTGCTGTTTACTTAAAAAAATGTTGAGTAAATGGTCAGAACAAGTGTAAGATATCAGTTGGCAGATTTATTAAAATGTAGTCTTTGTATACCCCTTCGAGTAATAAATTATAATAGTAATGGTGACTGTTCATAAGGGGTTACTGTCTGTACCTTTCTAAGTGCTTTATATGCATTAACCCATATATTACTTAGAAGCACTTTTCTTAGATAAACAGTTATTCTGTTTTTTCCAGATGAGGAAATTGGAATATAAAGACATTACATAACATGTTTAGGGATACAGTATGTTTGAATTTTAATTTCCATGTCTAGTAATGATAGTACCTCAGAAGGTGATTTGGATGATTAAATGAGGTAATATAATTTCTAATCTCTGGGTATGATTTACTACATACCAAGCATTTAATATTTTTTATTTGAATCAAATTAAGGCATAGTTTTTAGTTCAGACTCTTCAGATATGGTATATATGGGTCTTTTTGTGTCCTATAGTGTTATATCTCAGAATACAAAACAGCATAAATGTGAAGCTTATAACCTTACTATTGTAAAAGGCATATGAGTTGACTCCTTTTTCTGTGCAAGTCCTTCCAGGATAGAAATAGAGCTGGAAGAGTTATTATGCTTCCACTTCCTTCTGTCATATAGAAAAAGAAAACGACCAGCAGCTTGACCTGCTTTGGGGGAAGTCTGGTTGTACCCATTTGTTTACATATTGTCTATGGCTGCTTTAGCACTCAAGTGCTGGATCTGAGTAATTTTAATAGAGATCCTGTGATTCATAAAGGTTAAAACACTGTCTGTTCCTTTTCATAAAATGTTTTTTGCCTAATATAGGACCATATCAGTAAAATAAGAGAATCCAGGTCACTGGACCATAGTTAAAGTTGAACCCTAGATTTCCTATGGCTGGGCTGCTACCTGGATGGTATACAAGTTAGGCTTGCTTGGGACTGCATTCAGAGGAAAGTAAGGTACATGCTGCCTAGGAATGTTCAGAGTAGAATCCTGAAGCTTCAAATAAGTATATACCAGAGGTTGGTAAACTAAAGCCCTTGGATCAGTTCTGACTTGTGGCCTTTGATAAAAGAAGGCCTATAAACTGACAGTGGTTGTTTTGTTTTACAGTTTTTTAAAGGATTGGGGGTAAAAATAAATACTAATGTGACAGAGATCATATGTTGTTCAAAGTCTAAATAATTACTTTCTAGCCCTTTACATGGAGAATTTGCTGACCTCTGTTGTCTTTATAGTCCTCACTATTTTCTTCCTGATTATTACCCTGGAGATGGTCAAGAGGAGATGATCTTTGTGTTTGGACAGCTGCATTTGTTGACCGTATTACTTTACTGAATTTTGTGGACCTAGAGAAGGTGAAAGAGGTGGAGTCAGAAATCTTTCTTAGTTATCAGGAGGCCGTTCCAGTGCTCAACAATACTAGATGCCTGGGGATTAGGTAGGGACATGGAATGTTCATCAGATATTCCAACTTTTGACCTGTTGTGTGCCCTGTATAATAGAAGTCACACCATTGTTAGCTGGTAAATGGTCTTGAACATAGAACAGCTTAGTTTTGATGGCCACGTTGGTATGACTGCTGTTAGCTGATCACACTGAGAATTAGGGTTAAAAAGTCTGATGTAGTGAATTTGCCAGGAGTAGGCTGGACAGGGATGGGATGGCAGCACCTTGGGCAGTGTGACCTCCCTCACGACATTGTAACCTGATTGACTTTGTGGTTATGAGTTGATCATTTTATGGTGACCTCTACATTAGGAACAGAATCTTTTACTTTATGCAAAAACCCATGATTGTGAATGGTTTGCCATGTCTGATATAATGATGGATTCAGGCAGCAGTGGTGGCAATCTGGATGGTGCACATTTATTCTAGTTGAGCTCATCAGTGAAAGAGTCTCTGCTGCAGGCATCAGTTTGAGTAACCCATATGATTTAATCATATGTGATTTTTTTCCTATGGATTTCTCTTCCATAGTTTCTTTTTTTCTATAGTTTGTGGTCTCTAACCTTTAGTATTTAATTCAACAGTCTCTAGTTTTCTGAGAGGCAGACCGATAGGTAGGCCATTGGCAAGAACCCAGGGGTCAGTAGTTGAATCCTGCTGCTGAGCTAGTTTACACGTTGTTGGAGCTGAGATTGAACAGCGGCAGAAGCATAGCGCACACCGTTATGTTTCAGTTTCATTGAACCATCAATGAATCACATTGAAGCATTTTGGGGAACCCCATGTATCAAATGTGTTAGTGTTAGTCTCTCAGTCGTGTCCAGCTCTTTGCGACCCCATGGACTATAGCTCGCCAGGCTCTCCTGTCCATGGAATTCTCCAGGCAAGAGTCCTGGAGTGGGTTGTCATGCCCTCCTCCAGGGGATCTTCCCTACTGAGGAATCAAACCTGGGTCTCCAGCATTGCAGGCAGGTTCTTTACCCTCTGAGTCATCCCCATATAGCCTACAGCTTTTCTTGATTTGCAGGAGTGGAGGTTAAGGTTCCTAACAAGGGGTAATTGCCACTTTTTCATGTAAATCGAAATTGCTGGGAGGGCCAAGCCAGGTATCCTTTTTTTTAGAAAAAATTTTTATTGGCATATATTTGATTTACAATGTTATGTTAGTTTCAGGTCACAGCAAAGTGATTCAGTTATGCATTACATGCATTAATTTTTCTTTAATTTGTTTCCTATATAGGTTGTTAGAGAATATTGTGTAGAGTTTCCTCTGCTATACAGTAGGTCCTTGTTGATTATCTATTTTTTATATAGTAGTGTGTGTTTATTAATCTCTTAATTTATTCCCTTCCCTGTGTTTTCTCTTTGGTAACTGTAAGTTTGTTTTTGAAATCTGTGAGTCTGTTTCTGTTTTGTATATAAGCTCATGTATATCATTTTAAAATGTTTTTGATTTGCTCTTTTGATGTAGGGCTTGGCCACTTTACTGAGTCATTTAGGGTGCCTACTTGTTCAAAGTCCATGAGTTTCCAAGTCACACCAGTCAGAATCTTTTTTTCTGAGAGTTTGAACTTGAAACCAGAGTAAATGAGATTAGTTCTTTCTAGTGGTAGAAGACATAAAATGTAGGAATTGGGAGTTACTGTTTTTGTTAACTGCCTTGGTGCTGAAACATCACTGCAGGAAGGTAAGGTGATCTAAAGAGATCCAGGAGACAGACTTCTGGAGTCATTTGCGACTGTGGTACCAGTTGTTTCTGGGGCCTTGTCTTTTCTTATCACCACTGGGTTTCAGCCCTTCTCTATGTCCTATAAACGATTAATCTCAGCTTTTGGGTTAAGCTAGTTTAAGTTGGATTTCTGTTTCTGACCAATATGAATCCTAACAAATACCTATTGTTGTCTAATGCAGAATATAAATACTGATGGCTTGGCATCTTTATCAGAGATATATTAATTGGAATTTCACCTAGACCTATTTCTACTTACTTATATTGATGATGTGGAAGAAGGAATGAAAAATATATGCACATTAAATAGGTATTATTTATAAGTTGATCAGAATTATTCATATAAAGTGAATCTCTAAGACTGGGAAGAAATATAAAAGGTTAAAATGTGCTTTGGATTAAAAGTAATAAAATTAATACTAATTTTGACAAATGTTTTGTAATAATGTAAGATGTTAATAATAGGAGAAATGGTATAGGGTATGTGAGAACTCTTTGTACTGTCTTTGAAGTTTTTCTGTAAATCTAAAACTGTTCTAAAATGTAAAACTTGTTAAAATAAAAATTAAAAAAACAAAAAATGTTATAAAATTAGATAGCAAAGATTTGACGGAAACAAGCAAGAAAAGTTATGGGCTATAATGGTTGCCTAAGGGAGTATGAAAGCTGTAGCTTGAACATAAATTAGTACAATGGTGAAAGAGCTAACATGATTTTGGGTTGATTCCAAATAAAAAAAATTCATGAGGAAGAACTGAGAAACTTCTTAATTTTATTCTTTAGTGATCAGAATTTTGAGTATTGCTCACTGTACATTAGAAAATATTTTTTAAAAATACTGAACAGGTTTAAATAAACTATTTTGAAGAGGAAGAAAAATGAAAAAAGTCTAACAAAAGAATAATGTTACAGTTTTTTTTTTAAAAATCAGACTATTAACGACTATTCTGTAAAGAATAAATCTTTAAAACTTATTCTGTTATAGTGAAAACAAAACTTATATATCCAAATGACTTGCTTTTCTAAGTGATTCTTTTGGTCTGTACTTTCCAATCTGTAGACACTGTTAGGTTCACAGATCTTGAAAACCTCTTTGAAATTGTTTTAGTAGCTAGTGTAGCAGACGTTTGAGGGAATTAATACCTTAGTTTTAAATACACACTTCCTTTTATTTTAAAGACAGTGTCAGAGAAACAGAATGTCATCTTGAATACATATCTAGTACTATGCCTTGTGTTAGAAAATAAAAATTTGTTGAGATCCAGTGTCAGCCTTACTCACTGTTCTTCATGCTGACCTGTATTTCTTTCTTTCTTTTAGTATTCAGATTCATGCCTCAAATGAAAAAGATTTGTCATCATTGGGACAAGTCAGAAGGATGTTTTGAAGACCATAAATATAGTTGTAGATAAAGAGTTCCAGAAATGTTTTGATCAATGAAACATTGGTGTAGTTAGATTCTTGGCTCTCTGCTAGTTCAGTATAGCATGGTCAGGACCTGCAGTTTAAATTCTGATCTCACCCAGCTCCTCCTTACCTAGTTCCATGTACTAGTTGTGGAATCTTAGACATGTTGCTTTGATACTTAAAACTTTTAGTTTTTTCATTGTAAACTATGGGTAATAGTACATTTTCATGGTTTTGTTGTGATAAATTGCATTCATCAATGTGTCTGGTGTAATAATTGGTAGCTACTGTTATTAATTATTTGATAGTAATAATAAAATACATCTTGGGTTGTTTTCTGAAAGTTTCAGGGTTTCCTAATTCTGTAAATGAAAGAAATAAGCAAAAAACTTGGAGGAATTTACTTTCATGGAAGGAAGAACCAGTGGCATTTTAAATCTCTGAAACTGGAAGGGAACAGGATGATGAGACTTCATGAAACGGCATCGCATTGTTTACTTGTTTTCTAATTCTTTCCTACAGAAATCATTGTGTAATTTCGCTTATAATAGTTATCCGTGTACTGATCATATTATGTCAGTTATTTAAATATCTCTGTTTCCTTTGAATGGATTTTGCCCCTAAAGGCACAGTTTTTAATGTGTACTGCAAAAGATGGTCATTATTAGTTCAATATCACTGTTGGTATTAGAGATGGTTTTCAGTAGCATGTTGGAAGCTTTTTTTTTTTTTAAGTTTTTTTTAATTTAAATTTATTTATTTTTAATTGGGGGATAATTGCTTTACAATATTGTGTTGGTTTCTGCCATATGTCAACATGAATCAGCCATAGGTATGTGTACGTCCCCTCCCTCTTGAACCTCCCCCCTACCTCTCACCCCTCTAGTAGGTTATCACAGAGCACTGGGTTTGCGCTCCTGGCTTCATAAAGCAAATTTCCACTGACTATCTAATTTTACATGTGGTAATGTATATGTTGGAATGGTAAAAATTATTTATTTTACTGCATATTAGGAAAAAATATATCCCCTATGTAAACTCATGATTTCAGATATTACTGCTTAAGATAAAAGTGGAAAAAGAGTTTGCTCATGAAATAAATTTACCATTAAGTACACATAAAAAACTGTGGGTAAATTGAAAAGAAGATATTAGCAACAGTGTTAGCTAGTTACTTATTTTGTGTTTACTGTGTGCCAGGCTCTCTTCTAAGAGCTTGTCATTTATTGAATCATTTAATTCTCAAAACAACTTTGAGAGGAAGGTACTGTTATTATTTTCATTGTGCATATGAGACACTGAAGCTCAGAGAGATTGTCTTGCCCGTGGTTATAGATCACATGAGTGGCAAAGCTTGAGTATCAGTCCATGTGTTCTGACCGTTTTCAAGCTTTTAGCCACTGTGCAATACTGCTTCTTTACTTTATACTAGTAGTATAAATGACACATGGATAGGGGAGCAGTGATATTGTTAGTATACAGATACATGAAACTCCATGATAGTAAAATATGAAAACTCCAGAAAGTAAAATATTTCTAATTTATAATGAATATATTTCCAGATATACATATATGGGATCAAATAGAGATGCTTTCAAGGTATCTATCAAGGTTATTCTAAGTAGTAAATGAAGCATTATCACTTTATCATTCCTTTAATAGAATGAAATAATGCTGTATTAAAAGGATCACAGTGTGGTGAGGTATAGTTTTTTTCACCACTTCTGCACCTGTTTCTGTGAAAAGGAAATATTCATAGTTTATAAGTGGGGAAAATGGTTTTTTTTAGGTCATTCACAACTGTATTCCAGAGTGTTTGATATTTTAGTTTTAGGATTTAACTTCCTAACAAAAGTCATCTGACATCAGCAGTGAGGTGCAGTGAAAGCTCTCTCAGGAATACTTGTAATAGAAAGGAAGACTTTGGGTCTGTGAGGTTGTGTGGGCTTGAATGTGATTTTTATTTGATATATGAGCTGTGACATAACTATTGCATGACTGAGATGTACTTGTAAGTGCCGTACTATGCAGATGGGTTTTTTCTGAAACAAAGCCAGAAACGAAATCTTGAATGTGTTCATTTAGTGAGAGAAAGAATACTTCATAAAAACATATGGAAACATTTCTAAGTTTTTTTCATTAAATGAGGCTTTTATTTCTAAGCATTTTTATGATTGTTTAAGTTAATATGTCATTTGCCTCATATTTTCCAAGTTTAGTGAGACATAGAAGTCTTATAGAACTGGGATGTTTTGAAACAACCAGATCACTTTTAGGAATGCACATTTTAGAATTAGATGATTATTAGAAAACTAGGATTGAATCATGGATATATTTTTCATTAAGTGATTAATCATAAAACTATCCATCCCTCATTAATTATTTTAGCATTATCATGGGATTTGGTGAGGAGATGTATAGAGTGTTATTCTCTTTTTTGCTCATTTTAAAATTGTAACAGCATAGAACAACATTAAAGGAAATCATAAAAAGAAAAATACCACAAGTAAAACCATGACTGTTTTTAATTTTCCATTTTCCCTTCAAACCCATGTCCCTGTATATAAAGTTTTACATGGTTCTGTTTATTATGTATATACCATTTTATGTTATGCATTTCTTTTATAACATTATATTAAATTTTTTTTCTTTTTGGTGTTCACTTACTTTTGTTTTTCCCATTGTGAAGGCATAGGAAGAAAATTTCCTTAGATTGTGAATCCCTCTCAACTTCTCATTTTATCTTCCTCTTCCTTTCACAGAGAAGTAGCTAAGAATGATATACATGTTGCCATTCCAGTCAGCTTTGATGCTGAATCCAGTGTATGTTTTGCAGTTTATATCTTGTTTTTACATATTTGACACACAGAACACTTTTTGATTTGTAGGCTTTTCTCTGTTGTCTTTCACCTTGACCTTGAGGAAGTAATTGGAGTAATCTTTTCCTACATAACTTCAGTTACTACCCATACACTGACGAGTGCTTTATTTAATTCTTTAGCCGAGAACTCTACCTTTTCTTATTCTTTTCCAATTCTTTCTCTCTATTGCAGTCTCAGTGATCTTTATAAATTAGAATTCTGACTATGTCCTTCGGTGAGTTTTCCATCTGTCTACATGATAAAATTGGAAATTGTTTGCATGTCAGTCCAAGATCATTTCATGATCTTTCAGACTCATCTCTGAAATCTTTCTTCAATTCTCTTCCTTTAGCCATTTTGAACTACGAGGTGCCCAAATACATGTTTCCCATACCTCCTTGGTGTAACAACTTTTTTACCCTCCTACCTATTTCTTCCTCTTATTTGCTTAACCAGTACTTTTCATTTCAGACTTAACTGAAGCTTCATAGCCTTCAGTTTGAGTTATGTATACTTCTTTTATATTCCCAGAGTAAGCTGTCTAACATGATGCCAGATACATAGTATATGCCTCAAAAATGTTTTTTTAATTGAATTTTGTTCCGTTGAGTCAATGTTTTGGGAATTTGTTAACACTTGAATACTCCAATATTTTTGCTGGAGAATCCCATGGACAGAGGAGCCTGGTGGGCTACAGTCCATGGGGTTGCAAGAGTTGGACATGACTTAGCGACTAAAAACCAAAAAAACAAAAAAGAACTAACACTTTAAATTTAAGTGATTAATTTATTAGATAAAGCATTTTGTATCTTTGCACATGTTAATATTTTTAAAGGTTGTTTTCCTGCAAATTATTCCAAGAAATATTGAATTAAAGGTTAGGACCCTTTATGACTCTTGGACATCATCTTTTGGGTAATGATTTTTAACATCAATCTTGTCCAAAATATGTGTTATAGAATGGGTATAGTGATTTTTAAAATCAAGAATATTGGTACTGGTAATATTTTCTTGGTTTAAACACTTTTTTTTTTAATCCTTACCCCAAAAAAATGACTTTAGTATATTTATTAATTTTGGCATTTAGTAAACATTTGTGGGCGCCATTGTGTGTCACTCTTTGTGCCAGTCATTGGGAACACAAATATAGTAAGATTCATTTTCACCCTAATTGTTTTCTTAATCAATAGATCAGTAGTGTGTGCTCAGTCATGTCCGACTCTTGCAAGCGCATGGACTGTAGCCCACCAAACACCTCTGTCCGTGGGATTTCCCAGGCAAGAATACTGGAGTGAGTTGCCATTTCCTCCTCCAGGGTATCTTCCAGACCTAGGGATTGAACCTGAGTCTCTTGCGTCTCCTGATTGGCAGGTGGTTTCTTTACCACTAGTGCCACCTGGGAAGCCCCAGTTCTTTTCTTGGTTAATTGCAAAATAGATTTCCTAAGAGTTTTGAACAGTAATTCATATGATATAATTCATGTACATTTATTCCACTAATTGGAACTGCCTGTTAAGAAGACAAATCAATGTTAAACTATTAATGCCATAAAAGTTTAACAATTTTTTTGTTATTTGTGTTTGAGAATGGCTTCATTACTTGTAAAACTGCCTTTTTTTATATTAACATGGTATTTTAATTTTTATCCATTATGTTAGAGGAAGGTTGTTTTAATTAGGGTCAGATTTTAATGACTAATAAAAATAAATTTTTTTGGTCAGAAAATATAATTAATAGATTGCTGAATGAATTTTTTCTATAACAAGTTGAACTAATAGTATTTATAGTATATTTTATCCGTGTTTATTTCTTTATTTAAACTATTGTTCTGGTATGTTACATATTTCAATATTAAAGTATAAGCAGATGGTTATAGTATTTCTTTGTACATGTTATCCACACAAGAACTCTTTGTACTGTTGGCGGTACTGTTACACAGTTCCTTACTATAGTAAGTAAATATATTACCTCAGCCCGTAATCAGCCTACCATTGCCACTGATGACCCAATGCTTAAGTTGTAACACTATGCTGCTGACCCAGACTCTGGGGGCTTATTTAATTTTATTTTTTTGATGCATTGCTGTAGGCAATTTTAAGGGTGTGGAACCAAGCCATTTTCTCCCTTGGACTCATTTCCACTTTTATTTCCTATGGGAGGCTTAGCCTTCCTTTAAAATACTAGCATTTTTAAATTGTTCACCTATTCTGTGATTACTGGGTAGATTAGTAATTCTGCTTGCTCATTTTAGCTTATGGAATTTAAAAAGAAAATTAGTGTGACTTAACCAGTGGTGTTAAACAACCCTCACAATGGAAACTTTCTCATTTATGAAGTGCTTTCCTGCTAGACTCTTGGTCCTTCTGTGTATGTCTGCATGCTTCACGGGTTAGTGTTTATGTGCATGTGCTCAGGGCGTTTGGCCTGACTTTATCTTGGGAGGCTGCAATTGAGAATTGATAGGTTATATGAAGTTGAAAAAAAATGAGTTATAAAAAAATCAGTGCTTCATTTTTCCTTGATAACTAATATATTATTTGTAAGGAAGTGTCCTAAAAAGTGCAGAATGAATAGACCTCTAAATTGCATAATACTTTTCAATTTTTAACAATAACTGCCTGTTGAAAAACAGAGTGAACTTTAGTCACTAAGAAGAGTAAAGTTATTTTTAGAATGTATGGATGTTTGGGGCTTCAATATGCTGACCACAACAGCTTAAGCTTATAGATTAAACTTAAGTAAAAGTCATGCTTTTAGAGGTTTATCTTTTAAAATTACTCTTATTTTAGTTCATTTAGTTTATTTCCTGTCTTCATCAAGAAATTTATAGAACATTGTACTTGAACCAGGTGCATTATATGGCACTAGGTTAGTAAGATGAGGCAGGCACAGATTAAAAGAGCTTCAACCTTAATAGAGGAGCATACATAAATAAACAGATAATTGTAACACAGTATAGTAGGTACTGCTGTATGTTGAAAAGAGAGGCACGGAAAAAGGTCAGTTAATTGGTTTTGAAGTCTTCAAGAGGAGGTAGCATTTAACTAAGACATGTGTAAGGTAAGAATCTGCTAAATGGCATGTGGTTATGAGTGTGAACACTACTGCGGAATGAGGGTGGTGGGTAGTTATTTCATCAGATGGTTGATATTAAATGAATGTTTTGTGCACTGTTAAAAATGAACATTTTAATTTGTAGGCAGAAAGAAAGGATTTTTGAAATGGAAACAGTGCTTGCTGGATTCTCCAGGAAGCAGACCTTGAGATGGAATTAGGACTGCAAATTGTTTACTAGAGAGTAACACCTGTGAAAACAAAAGAATGGGAGCAGGAGTCGTCAAACCAGTCTTC
Source organism: Cervus canadensis (assembly GCF_019320065.1). Taxonomy (NCBI): domain Eukaryota; kingdom Metazoa; phylum Chordata; class Mammalia; order Artiodactyla; family Cervidae; genus Cervus; species Cervus canadensis. The sequence goes on along the minus strand of NC_057397.1, from coordinate 61,636,352 downwards.
ACGTTCTGAAGCTGACTTGACCAAGTCTCTACTAATCCAGTCAGGAACCTTTGAAACAAAGTTGGAGGAGTCCTGCTGCATTGGGTGCAAAGTAATACTTGATCTGTGTGATGGTTGAGTCTGCAAATGTGGAACCCATTGACAGGGAGGGTCAATTGTAAGGGATTTGAACGTCTATGGATTTTGATATCTGTTGGGGCTGAGAGTTGGGGTACCAATGTTCCATTGATACCCAGGGAAGATTGTGCATCCTTCATTGGAGAGCTGAGGCAGACTCTATAGAAGCCTAGCTGGAGGCTGTCGGCTAACCACACTGCCTACAGTGGGCAGTGTGTCTTTTGTTGGAGGGTAATCTAAGGTGAGATACGTGTCTGCCACAAAGATGGCGTGGGTCTTGGAATGATATTAATCATTCATTCATTCAGTAACTATCACTGGTGGCGGTGGTGGTTTAGTTGCTAAGTCGTGTCCGACTCTTGTGACCCCATGGACTGTAGTATGCCAGCCTCCTCTGTCCATGGGATTCTCTAGGCAAGAATACTGGAGTGGGTTGCCAGTTCCTTCTCCAGGGGATCTTCCCGACCCAGGAATCAAACCTGGGTCTCCTGCATTGCAGGCAGGTTCTTTACCAACTGAGCTATGAGGGAAGCCCCGACTATCATTGGACACATGTGCTGGGAGTAGTAGCCTGGTCAACAAAGCAGTTGTCACTGTTGTCATGTAGGGCAAAGATCTGGAAGAGCAGTATTCCAAACAAAAGGAACATTGGTTATAAAGCCCCTCTTAAGGGTAACAGTTTGGCACAGAAGACAGAAAGAAAGAAGGCCACTTTGGCTGCAAAGTTCTGAAAAATAGAGGGAGACAGGGAGGGACAGGAAAGGAAGGGAAATGAGGTCAGAGAGTTGGAAGGCCTTGCAAGCCACAGTAAGGACTTTGGATTTTGTTCTAATTGCAATGGGAGGTCATTGGAGGGTTATAAGCAGAGGAATGACACAATTTGACTTAGGATTTGAAAGTTTACTTCTGCTTACCAGCTTCCACGTTTAATAGTAATGGTGCAAATATGTCTTGACTTTTGACTTTTGATACACCATGTGGTCAGTTGGAGGATTCTTTTACATTTACATTGGCAATGGCATAATGTAATATCTGCTGAAAAGGATACATACATACACACCCACATCCTTTAAAAACATTATTTCTATTATCAGGGTCTGTTTTTACCGTTTTATTTCTATAGTAACTCATTAATCAGCTCTTTTGTTTTTAAGTGACTATTTGATACTTGGTTACAAGTCATATTAATTATAGTTTTTAGCTATGTATATAGGAACCCTTAATTTTTCCTTTTCTTTTTGCCTATTCTTAGCTCTGGAAAAAAAGCAAATAAACTTCTTTGTTGGAATTTTATTTAGGCATTTGAAACTCTTTGTGAGAATGTGCTGTGAGTCTTTAAAGTTTAACTAGTCCCTTACTGAGTCCATACAGCTCTCTGGTGTAGTGCAGGACAGAATTTAAAGATCCCAGGTTTCTTGCATATAGCAGAGACCTGCACATTGCTGGCTTCCAGAGCTGCTCTTATTTTTCTTGCCGTCAGAAGTTTGCCCTCCTCCCAGAGGAATTTTTAGGACTCTTATCTCCACCCAAATTATTGACTTGTCCAATATAGAATGATTTTTAGTTATTTATGATTCTTACTTAAGGCTTATATTTTTTTTGCTGAAAATTGTTTCGTTTCTTTCTGAGAAGTATTTTCTCAGTGCTAAAGTTTGAACCTTGGCCCCACCATTTGTTAACCACATGACCTAGATAAGTCTCTTTACCTCTTTAAGACTCAGTTTCTTTCTCTGTAGAATGGGGAAGACCAGTAGTACCTGTTTTTATAGGCCTATGGTGAAAAGTAAGGGAAGTAATGCAAAATGTTTGGCATACCACCATCATTCTATAAGTGTAAATTGTTACTCTTTTCACTCTTACTTTATGCTCTAGTTTTTAGTTTATTAGGGATGTATAGAAGTACAGATTCAGTTTGGTATTCATCTAAAATCTGCTCTTTGGCTTTAGTTCTGGCCTCAGTCTTTGATAGATTGAATAGCAGAATAGCCACTTCAGTGTCATTTTTGGCATTCTTGAGTTTGTGTGTAAAAATTCTTACAGCCTAACAGCATCAGTTTAATAAATGAGGCATGTCACTTTGATTTATTATTAAGGTCTCAATTTTCACTTTCAATTAAACGTAAAACATTCTCTGTATAACTGAGAATGAGCATTTCCTCATTTGTTTTATGTGTCGAAACTCTGTCAGTGAGTTGAAGTATAAATATTTATTATAAGAGAAAAATACTATAAGTACCAATGGTTTTAAACACTGTTAATTTTATGTGTAACAGTATTATTATTTTAAAAGTTCAATGAATAGGTATAGAGATTGATAGATAACATAAATATTAATATCATACCTTATTTAGGTAACTGTGAAGGTCTTTTCATTTTTCTAAGTTAAAAATGTTCTTAAAGATTAAATGAAAATAGAAGTTGGATTATACTGTTACTCTTTGTAGAATCTATAGATTTTTTAATGTGTTATCATTAATAAAACTTTAAAATTTTCTTAATATCTAGTTTAGCAACAAGTCTCTCAAGATATGATCCTGTTTGGGAATTCACATCATACAAGGTTGGATTAAACACAGAAATCAGAATGTTTGAGGAGGGATAACTCAAAATGGTGCTAACTCATATCTAAGAAAATTATCTTTGATTGTAATAGTGAAAAAAGATAATGAGTGTGAAAAGAAGAAGGTATCAGAGAACAGTAAGATATCCAGAACACATTCTGTTTTCCCAATCAAAATTATAGACTTTTACAGACATACTTTCTAGCCATTTCTGTGGAAGTTTAATTATTTTATGGATGTAAGAAAACTTAATAACCTGGTGAAAAAATCACCATCAACAGTGTTAGCCAAAGGAATCTTGTTCTCCCATCTATAATTGAGCATATATTTAGTACCGAGTATGTGCAGACTAGAGACTGCAGAAACAACCTAGCAGCTGATAGCAAATGAGAAATTGTATACTATGCTATTAAAAGTCATCTCTTAAAATGCTTAATAAAAATTTATAATGATAATTTTTACTGAAATAATTACTCATATTTCAGAAATTAATTCTGTTATGATGATATGTGGCTTTGACTAGACCTGAGTAGTATGCTTTTTTTTTTAACAATAGAGGAAAGTAGTAAACTTTTTCTTTTTCTCCTTCTATGTGCCCAAAATATTAATCAGTTTACCAAGGGTATATAGAATATTGGGTAATTTTAGAAGAAAGAATTTATAACATCAAAATTTTGCATTTCCATTCTACAAATTTTCAGAGGCCAGATTCTATTTTAATTAATAATTTAGTAGATTGTATATTACACGTGGTCAATCATAACCATTGCCAGATGTTTTTCTTCTTATTACCTTACATCCACATTTTTAAAAAAGTAATTGAAGTACCTTCTAACATAACTTCCATGCAAAGAATATTATCATGAAAACATTTTCTGTGTATTATTTCATTTTCCCCTTACATCAATACTTATAATATCTGCTCTCAGTTCTTTGGTAAGATAGTTATTAAAGCACTAACTGAAATAGAGGAGGGTGATACATAAATAAATTTTGCTTTTTTGCTTTGGCTGCAGTGGAACATTCTGGTAACTGTTTACTGATTCCATTACCAATAGATGCAACAGAGAAGGTGGGGATGGAGCTTTTATAGTTTAAAAGCAATTGTGTTGTATCCAAATAAGTAATACAGGGCATATTTTAACAATACAGAAACTGGTTTAATTTAATTAACTGAGGTTTAATATGGTGTGCCTCCTACTTGTGGTAAGCCACAGTGGCATTTATATGCTGATGCTTCAAAAGCACTACTGTTTTATCTACCTTTATTGGTCAAGTGTACCATAGAGGCATTATCTAAAGCCCGGAAAACAGATCTCATGGATTTTGCTTTAATGATAAGTCCAATATATTAATTATATTAATTAACATATTAATATAATTCATTTGTTGATATCAATTTAGTGGAGTTTCTAAAATCTGTTCTTAATGACTTTTAAGTGTGAAACTGATGATTTTACCATGTTTCTTGAAGCAGAGAACAGATGAATTACAAGAATTTGTTTCTAACTCAGTAAGAAATTATCATAATGACCTATTACATTCACCCTATAAAATAATGTATATTGCTAAAAGAATGCAAGTAGAGAATGGAGAAAAAAGAATTGAAATTTTATGTGTAGAGTATTTTGGAAACCCTTACCATTTCATAATGCTGTGTCAACTGTCTTATACATAAAGCACTTATAAAAAATTCCAGTCCTATGGTTATTTTAATGTATATAGTAAATGAGATATATATATGTGTGTGTGTGTGCATATATATAATAAACTGCAAATATTTAGTGTTTGCTATTACAGATATTTTTTGGATTGGTTGATAAGAACTTTAAAATTTGCTATGAAGTTAGAAGTATAACTCTAAAATTCTGTCAATCATGATTATTTTTCAATATGTTGCCAATGCAAGGGTAGCAATTAAAGTCTTATATAAAATGGTAGGAGCAAGTAACCAGAATAATAGGCTTATTTTAGTTAACAGGAAACCAAGTCATAGAAATATATTGTCAGTAAGAAATGAATAAACACTAATAAAAAGTCAACGATTAAAGCAAAAACTGTAATGAATGTCTTTGGACAGTAGGGACACCTTGTAGGGATATAGCACTAAAGGTTGTCAGTTAGGGATGGCATTGTATAAATAATTTCAGCAACGGAATGCTCTTTCCTATTTCTCCATATTAAATTCTAATGAAAGAATTAATCCTTGGATTTAAAAATCCTTAGAGGTTTTTTTTTTTACCCCATTACCTTAGAAAAATACCTGTTTGTGGTGATATGTAAAAACAAACCCATTATAGATTGTATTTATTGTTAAATGGCGGAAACAGTTTGCAAACAAATACTATAATGTGATCATATTTGTGTGTGTATATTTTAAAGTATATTCTTATATTTGCATATCCATAGCAAAATGCCTAGAAAGATATATCAAAAATATTAATAATGACTGCCTTTGGGGAATGGAATTAAGATTATTAGTGGAGGAGGGCAAAATAAGAGACTTTTACTTTATACCCTTCTGTAATATGGGACTTCCCAGGTGGCACTAGTAGTAAAGAACCTGCCTGCCAGTGCTAAAGATACAAGAGACACAGGTTTGATCCCTGGGTTGGAAAAATCCGTTGGAGGAGGAAATGGCAACCCACTCCAGTGTTCTTGCCTGGAGAATCCCATGGACAGAAGAGTCTAGTAGGCTACAGTTCATAGGCTTGCAGAGAGTTGGACTTTACTGAAGTGACTTAGCACACATGCACATAGGGATATGTAATTATTTTCTGTTACTTGATTACTACAATAATACAGTTTAGAGTGATTTTTTTTTAACTTTAGGCATAGTCAGATTTCTTACAAAACTCTTAATGGTCTTTCTTTCTCCAGCTTTCATCTCCTATCACTCTCAGCTCCACCCTCCAATAAGTTCCTCTCTAACTGAGCTTCAGTAGCTCTTGTAGACAGTACTAGATCTTTCCTCCGATTCCTGGCTAGTGCTTTTCCATTGCCTGGAGTACTCCAGTTCACTGTACCCTCATTACTTTTTTTCTGGTTTACTTGTCTTTATTTTTTAGTCATGTTTCTCTAGATCGGGTTAGGGGTCCCTTCCTATATAATTTAAAATTACCGTATACATTTCAAATTTGTGTTTTTATTTTTGTATAGATACATACCCAGGGATGGAATTACTATTTCATATGGTAGTTCTTAGCTTTTTGCAAATCCTCTGTAATGTTTTCCACAGTGGCTGCACCAGTATACATTCCCATTAATAGTATATGAGGGTTTGCTTGTCTTCCACATTCTAACCAACATTTGCTATTTGAGTTCTTTCTGGTGAAGTCCTTCTGACAGGTGTAAACGGTGATATTTCATTGTGGACTTGATTTGTATTTCCATGGTGATTGTCTGTGTTGAGCATCTTTTCATATGCCTCTTGACCATCTGCATTTCCTCCTTGGAAAGATATCTGTGCAAGTCTTTTGCCCACTTTTAAATTGAGTTGTTTGTTTGTTTTTATGTGATGTTGAGTTGTATTAGCTGTAAGTTTTGGATATGAACTTGTAGGTTATATCATTTGCAGATATTTTCTCCCATTTAGGTTGTCTTTTCATTTTGTGAGTGATTTTCTTTTCTGTGCAAAAGCTTTTAAGTTTAGTTAAATGTTTATTGTTTGCTTTTATTTATTTTTTTTGCTTTAGGGAATATATCCTAAAAGGTATTGCTGTGATTTATGTCAAAGAGTGTTCTGCCTATTTTTCCTCTAGGAGTTTTATTGTTTCTGGTCTTCCATTTAGATCTTTAGTTCATTTTGAGTTCATTTTTTGTATATGATGTTAGAGAATTATCTTACTTTATTCTTTACATGTAGCTATCTAGTTTTCCCAGCTTTACTTATTGAAGGCTGTCTTTTCTCTCTTGTATATATCTTGCCTCCTTTGTTATAAGGTAATTGACCAAAAGTACTAGATTTATTTCTGGCCTTTCTGTTCTGCGCCATTGAGACATGTGTCTTTTTGCCTCAGTACCATACTGTTTTGATTACTGTAGATTTTTAGTATTGTCTGAAAGCAGAATGACACCTCTAGCTCTATTTTTCTTTTTCAAGATTGTTTGGCTATTTTGAGGTCTTTGGCGTTTCCATGCTGATTTTAAAATTATTTGTTTTAGTTCTGTGTGAAATTCCATTAGTTCCAAAAGCTCCAGTTGAATGAATCCATCAGTTACCTTGGTTAGCATGGTCATTTTAATAATAATAATTTGTCTAGTCCAGGAACATGGTATATCTTTCCATCTATTTGTGTTGTCTTTAACTTTTTTCATCAGTTTTTGTAGTTTTCTGAGTACTGTCTTTTACCTCCTCATGTGTGTATGTGTGCACGTGTGTGCTCAATTTCTCAGTCATGTCCAACTTTCTGTGACCCCATGGACTGTAGCCTGCCAGGCTCCTCTGCCCATGGAATTTTCCAGGCAAGAATACTGGTGTGGTGCTATTTCCTACTCTAGGGTATAAGGAGGTTTATTCCTAAGTGTTTTCTTCTTTTTGATGCAGTGGTAAATGGGATTTTTTTCCTTCATTTCTCTTTCTGATGGTTTGTTTTTTGTGTATAGGAATGCAACAAATTTCTGTATGTTTATTTTGTATCCTGCAACTTTATAGACTTTATTGATGAGCTCTAATAGTTTTCTGGTGATCTCCTTAGAATTTTCTATGTATGGAAACATGCCATCTGCAGACAGTGACAGTTTTACTTCTTCCTTTCCAACTTGAATTCCTTTTGTTTCTTTTTCTTGTCTGATTGCAGTGGTAAGACTTTCAATACAAGTTGAATGAAAGTGGTGAGAATGGACACTAATTTGAAAAGATACAAGCACCCCATGTTCACAGCAGCATTATTTACAGTTACAAAGATATGGAAGCAACCAAAGTGTCCAACAGATGAATGCATAAAGAGTATGTGCTGTGTGTATATATATATATACACACACACACGCACATATATGTGGCTTCCCAATAGCTCAGATGGTAAAGAATCTGTTTACAATGCAGGGAGACCTGGATTCAATTCCTGGGTCCGTAAGACTCCCTGGAGAAGGGCATGGCAACCCACTCCAGTATTCTTGCCTGGAGAATCTCGTGGACAGTGGAGCCTGGTGGGCTCTCGCCCATGGGATTGCAAAGAGTTGGGCACAACTGAGCGACTAACATAACAAATACACACAAACACACAATAGAATACTACTCAGTCATAAAAATAGAATAAAATTCTGCCATTTGCAGCAACATGGATTTGGAAGGTACTATGTTAAATGAAATAAACCAGACAGAGAGAGACAAATACTTTATGGTATCACTTATTTGTGAAATCTAGAAAAAAGAACCAACTAGTGAATATAACAAAAAAAGAAACAGACTCAGATTTAGAGAACAAACTATGAGGAGATGGAAGGGGGCAGGGATGTATAAAATATGCTACTAGAATATATTGTATAACACAAGAATATAGCCAATATTTTAAAATAACTATAAGTGTAGTGTAACATTTAAAAATTTTGAGTCAGTATATTATACACCTGTAACTTAGATATTATACTCCAATATATATCAATAAAAATTAAATATGCCCTATATTTCTCCCATCATACTGTGTATCATATTTTATCATAATTCCTGGTCATGTCTGAGTTTTAGACAGTTTTTGTGGGAAAAGACAATGTCTGTGGTTAGCATGCATAAAATAAGAGTTTTAAATGAATGGATTCTGGTTCTCATATTTATCAGTTTTTAAATTCAGGAAACATTTATTAAATACTTAAATATTACCTTACCTCTTTGTCCTGCCTGGTGAGAATGGGGGAGAACTAGTGGCCATGAGGCAATTAGGTGGAAAAACGTTGCCTGTGTTGAGCTTTGTACGATGGGTGAATCTGGATCTGGTAGCTAGTAAAATTAAATTTTATGATTTTTTAAAAAATATATTCTGAAACTATTTTAGTTGAATAAAAGAAAGTCAAGGGATACTTGCTTACAATAAGATTCATATTCAAATCAGAAAAAATAAAACTTTTATAAGAAATTAATTTCACATGAAAAATCTAAAAGAACAGTTCAGAATGTGCAAATTCTTCAGGTTAAGATTGACAGGTTTTGGCCAGTTTATCTTATTTCAGTTCATTTTAAAATGAAAATAATTAAAAACATAGTTTTAAGCCCTGAGATTAACTACATATTAAAGAATGAATAGCATTATGTTAAAAACGCATAACATGTCTTATGGTGGTATTTTGCTGTTCTATGATTTATTTAGTCTAGTGAATGATAACAGTATGTTTTAGATATATCTTTTTGGATTTCCAGAAACATTCAGTGGGTACTAACCTTCCAGAATAAATTGTGTTATAAGCCTTTTTGTTTATTATTATTATTAGACTCTTTGGAAAAATTAGAATGAGCAATATTACTAGAAAAGTCTGAAATATTTAATAGTCTAAATAATAATTACATTTATTTACCTTGTACTTTGGTATTTCTGGCTTTCCACCAGTGACATATCCTGATAGTAAGTAAATCTTAATAATCTCTGGTAAACTGTCAATTTGGTTTTTGAAAAATAGTCAATTAAAAAATGTTGCAATATAGCACTATGTTTTTCTAACTGACTTTGTAAAAGAATAAGTTTGTTTTTAATCTTGGTTATTCTTTGATTCTGTTTTTCTCATAAGAGAAAGCTTAGGCATTTATTTTTTTTAACCCTTAAATTTTTTATTAAGTGAAAATTAATACCAGGCCAATTCTTCGATGAATATAGATACAAACGTCCTTAGCAAGCTATGAGGAAACTGAGTCTAGCAATGTATAGAAAGGGTCGTGCACCGTGATCATGCTGAATCCATTCCAGTGACACAGGGATGGTTCAACACGTGCAAGTCAGTTTTTGTGAGACACCACATCAACAAAAGGAAAGACAAAAACCACATGATCGCCTCATGTGATGCAGAAAAAGCATTTGACAAAAGTAAGCATCCATTTATGATAAAAAGTCTCATGAAATGGGTATAGAGGGAACATACCTCAACATAACAAAAGCCATTTATGGCAAAGTGAAAGTGAAAGTTGCTCAGTTGTGTCCACCTCTCTGTAACCCATGAACTATACAGTCCATGGAATTCTCCAGGCCAGAATACTGGAGTGGGTAGCCTTTCCCTTTTCCAGGGGATTTTCCCAAGCCAGGTCTCCCGCATTGCAGGCGGATTCTTTACCAGTTGAGCCACAAGGAAGCACATTTATGGCAAACCCGCAACCAATATAATACTCAATTGTGAACTCAGAAAGCCTTCCTGCTAAATTCAGGAACAGTACAAGGATTCTTAGTCTCAGTACTTCTGTTCAGCATAGTATTGGAAGTCTTAGCCACAACAGTCAAACGAGAAAAAAATGTATCCAAATTGGAGAGGAGGAAGAGGTACAACTGTCAGTTTGTAGATACCATGACTATGTAGAGAGCCCTAGAGTCTACCCCAAACCTATTAGAACTAACAAATGAATTCAGCAAGATGCAAGATTAATATTCAGAAATCTGTTGCATTTCTTTCTACTAATAGCAAAATATCAGAAAGAGAACATAAAAAAAAAATCCTGTTTAAAATCACATCCAAAAAATTAAATTCCTAAGAATAAATTTAACCAAGGAGATGAAAGACCTATATGCTGAAAACCATAAAACACAGGTAAAGGAAATAGAAGACGATTCAAAGCAATGGTAAGATGTTCCCTGCTCTTGGATTGGAAGAATTAATACTGTTAAAATGACAATGGTATCCAAAGCATCTACAGATACAAGGCAATCCTACAAATACCCATATTTCTCACAGTGCTAGAAAAAATAATTCTAAAATTTATATGGACTCACAGGAGATCTAGTATTGCCAAAGTAATCCTGAGGTAAAAGAACAAAGCTGAAGGCATAACCCTTCCAGGCTTCACACTATACTATAAAAACTATAGTAATAGAAACAGCATGGTACAGCCACAAAAATAGACAGATAGATCAGTGGAACAGAACAGATAACCCATAGTAAACGCACGTACCTGTGGTCAATTTATCTACGACAAAGGAGGCAGGAATGTAAAATAGAGAAAAGGCAGTTTCTTCAACAAGTGGTGTTGGGAAAACTGGGCAGCTACATGTAAATCAATGAAATTAGAACACTCCCTCACACCATATGCAAGTAGAAACTCTTAATGGTTTAAAGACTTACATATATGACATAATGCATAACCATAAAACTTCTAGAGGAGAACAATGGTGAAATTATTTTTTCACATAAATCATAGCAATATTTTCTTAAATCGGTCTCCCAAGACAAATGAAATAAAAGCAAAAGTAAACAAATGGAACCTAATTAAGCTCACATGCTTTTTTACACAGCAAAAGAAACCATAAACAAAAAGACAACATATGGAATGAGAGAAAATATTTGCAAATGGTGATTCTGACACGAGTTTATTATCCAAAATATGTGGACAGCTTATATAGCTCAGTATCAAGAAAAACCACAAACAACTCAATTAAATAATTGGCAGAAGACCTAAATAGATGTTTCTGCAAAGAAGACATACAAATGGCCAACAGGCATATGAAAAGATGCTTAGAAACACTATTTGAAAAATGTAAATCGAATCCACAATGAGGTATCACCTCACACAGGTCCGAGTAGCCATCCATCATCAAGAAGTCTACAAATATTAAACACTGGAAAGGGTGTGGAAAAACAAAACTGTCTGACACTGTCAGTGGGAATGTAAGTTGGTGCAGCTGTGGAAAATAGCATGGAGTTCCCTTAAAAACGAAAAACAGAGCTGCCATATTATCCAGCAATCCCAGTTCTGGGTATATTTCCAGTAAAAATGAAAAACCCAATTTGAAAAGATACATGCACTCCCTTTTTCATAGCAGCACTATTTATTACATCCAAGATGTGAGAACACCCCAAATGCTTATGAACAGAAAATTCGCTTAAGATGATGTGATATACATACAAATATATAAATATGCACACACACAATGAAGTCTCACTCAGCTATAAAAAAGAATGCAATATTGCCATTTGCAGCAACATGGCTGGATGTAGAGAATATTAGAGAAGTGCGATGTAGAAAGACAAATACCATGTGATAACATTAATATCAAGAATCTGAAAAGTAATGCAAATGAATAAATATACAAAATAGAAATAGAGTCACAGGAAGTAAACTTATAATTACCAAAGTGGAGAGAGAGGGAGGGATAAATTGGGAGCATGAAGAGAGAAAAAACACCACATTTGTAGGTTTGCACCGAGTATGTGTGTGTATTTTAGCAAAAGCATATTCTGTAACCTGCACTTTACACTTAATACCATATTATGGTTGTTTTTTCAGTATTATAGTAATATAACTTTTCTTTTATTAAATATATTCATACTGCTTTATAATACAGAACTACTATTATTTATTAAGTTGTTGCCCTCTTGATGAACATAAAGACTGTTGCCTCGTTTTTGCTACTAGTTGTATTGGTGTAGCATAACTTTGCATATATTGTGTGGATCACAACAAACTGGAAAATTCTTAAAGAGATGGAAATACTAGAGCACCATACCTGCCTCCTGACAAATCTGTATGCAGGTCAAGAAGCAACAGTTAGAACTGGACATGGAACAACAGACTGGTTCCAGAGTGGGAAAGGAGTACGTCAAGGCTGTATATTGTCACCCTGCTTGTTTAACTTCTATGCAGAGTACATCATGAGAAATGCCAGGCTGGATGAAGCACAAGCTGGAATCCAGATTGCCGAGAGAAATATCAATAACCTCAGATATGCAGATGACACCACCCTTATGGCAGAAAGCAAAGAGGAACTAAAGAGCCTGTTGATGAAGGTGAAAGAGGAGAGTGAAAAAGTTGGCTTAAAGCTCAACATTCAGAAAACTAAAATCATGGCATCCCGTCCCATCACTTCATGGCAAATAGATGGGGAAACAGTGGGAACAGTGAGAGACTTTATTTTTTGGGCTCCAAAATCACTGCAGATGGTGATTGCAGCCATGAAATTAAAAAACGCTTACTCCTTGAAAGAAAGTTATGACCGAGCCAGACAGCATATTAAAAAGCAGAGGCATTACTTTTCCAACAAAGGTCTATCTAGTCAAAGCTATGGTTTTTCCAGTAGTCATGTATGGATGTGAGAGTTTGACTATAAAGAAAGCTGAGCGCTGAAGAATTGATGCCTTTGAACTGTCGTGTTGGAGAAGACTCTTGAGAGTCCCTTGGTCTACAGGGAAATCAAACCAGTCCATCCTAAAGGAGACCAGTCCTGAATGTTCATTGGAAGGACTGATGTTGAAGCTGAAACTCCAATACTTTGGCCTCTAGATGCAAAGAACTGACTCCTTCGAAAAGACCCTGATGCTGGGAAAGATTGAGGGCAGGAGAAGAAGGGGACGACAGAGGGTGAGATGGTTGGATGGCATCACCAACTCGATGGACATGAGTTTGAGCAAGCTCTGGGAGTTGGTGATGGATGGGGAAGCCTGGCATGCTGCAGTCCATGGGGTCTCAGAGTCGGACATGACTGTGTTATGGAACTGAATTTTGCAGTTTTGATTTTCTTGCTATGAGATGAATTTAAAATGTGAGATTGTAGGTCAAGAGAATGTGAATTTCAGCTTAATTTTCTTTTGAAGATATGTAACAGTTTACATTCCTCTTTTTTTTTTAAACAAAAATAAGTTATAGAATATAGGAATTACTATAAAACATGAAATATGGAAATTACTATAAAACATAAAATGAAAAGTTACCCATAAATCTGTGACCAAAATGTAATCAGTGTGATCGAATTACAGCATAATTTTCCAATTATTTTGTCTCATTATCTACTTTTTTCCAATTCATTGCATCAGTTGTGTTATAAGCAGCTAAAGTTTATTTTTACCACTTGAGGGAGATTTTGTAGTTATTTTAAGTTCATAATTTATAGTATTTTTTTTTTAAGCCCTTCAGTTTTAAATGTAGGCTTGCCTTTGTTTTTCCTACTGCTTTTTCTTGGAGAGAACAGCTGAAAACTTCCAATAAAATTCATAATACAATCTGGAAATTACAGTTGTAAAAGGCAAGGAAAAATAGCTGTGAATTAAGACTGAAAAGGCTTAAATTCTGAATGTGGCTTCTACTTGATTAGTCATGGAATTTTGGTGAAGTTACTTGACCTCTGAGAACCTCAGTTTCTTCCACTGTCTCCAAGTGTGGAAAATGATGACTTAGTATTTTGAGAGTTATTTACTTGGAAGTGAAGAAAAAGAAGCAAAGATAACAAATGATTTGTTGATAAATGGTTTTGCTCTATGTTTTAGAACCAGAAATAATATCAAAATTTTTCAGGCTCAGTAATAAGGAGTTCGTTCCTTTATGTTCCCTTGCAAATCATTCCTGATCACCTCTAGAGGCAGTTCTTACTCAGATTTCTGTCACCATCGATTAGTTTTGCCTGTTTTTGAAGTTCATGTGAATGGATTCATATGGCATATAGTCTTTGGTATCTGATTTCTTTCTCTCAATGGCATGTTTGTAATTCATCCATGTTATAGCAGAGCACTATAAAGGTAAGCTATGTAATATGTAGTGCTTTTAACATTAGTCTTGTTTTAAAATATTTGGATAGGTTGATTGGTTCTAAGTAAAAAGTAATTTTCAGACCAATATGTATAGCACCATGCCACCTTTAAGAAACCGGTATGTGTACTTGCATTCATGGATGTGTATGTGTGTATTACTGATTGATGGATAATAAGTATATATGTAGGTGGTTGATAGTTTTTTGTGTGAAAAGTTTTCTTCATATGAAACAAGTGCCAGTTGTTACTTCCTGGGCAAGTGTAGGACATGGGTGAGATGGAGGATGCAGTATGTTAGGCCTGCTTCTTTATAAACTTAAAAAAGCTTTGTAATTATGGGAGAGTTTTGCCTTTCCATTTTTTTTTAAAATTATTTTTTAAATGGGGAGAGGATAAAACATCACCCTACCGATTACATAGAAACTTGAACTATTCTCATTTCCCTTACTCTCCTCCTTATGTCATTCTGCTGTTTCCTGAGAATTCTAGTTTTGGGGGTAACATTTCCTTTAATTTAGCTCTTAGCAGTTTAAGAATTATTCTTAAACTCCCATAAAGAAGACTAGTATGCCCTTTGTGGTTTTTCTTGTGTGTTGTCTGTGTGTGTGTGTGTGTGTATGTGTTCATGTGTAGATTGCTGGCTATTTGTCTTTTATAATTAACCCTCTTTCCCGAGACCCATTTAAGGGCTCTGTTAAAAGTTCTAGTAATTATTTACTAAGTATAGTACTTTTAAACAAGTGAGATATGATCTGTTTAGCTTAATGGCAAACTTTTCAATAAAGATTGATCATTTTTTGTAACTGAGGAAAATTTCCAGTATTTATATTTGATTGTTGAAAAATATAAACTGAAGTACAATTAATTTTGGGTATAGATTAAACCTCTGTGGAGTCAGGGAAATCAGCTTGAAATAAATGTATATCATACCTTGCTGTCTCTTAGTCACTCTATTTCATAATCAAATCCATGCATATTAATATCATGTAATATCATAGTAAATAACAGAATAATTATAAAATATTAACCCTTTAGCAGATTGATTGCTAGCAAAAGAGGAATTATATTTTTTAAATTTAATTTTTATTTTATTTTGAAGTGTAGTTGATTTACAATGTTACGTTAATTTCAGGTGTACAGCAAAGTGATTCAGTTATACATGTAGCCATTGTTTTTCAGATTCTTTTAAAACGATTTTATAGCTATGCTGTGGTTGCCAGTCTCCAAAGATAGCCGTGAGCTATCCTTCTCAGTTTCATTCTGTAGGTTCATCCCCTTAAGTTCAGCCTAGCCCCGTGATGCCTTTAACCAGTTAATTGTGGCAAAAGTGGATACTGTAGACAGCTGAGGCTAAGTAATAAGCTCTGCATTTTATGCCTGCATCATTTAGAGTATTTGCTTTGGGTGAAGTCAGCTATTACATCAAAAGTCTGGTGTCCATGAGACTGTCATGTTGTGAAGAAGTCCAAGGTAGCCAACTGGAGTCAGTAATGTAGGGAAAGACATGCCTGCCTCGTCCCCAGTTGTTTTAGTTGTTTTGACCGAGGTGTCTGACACACGAGTGATGAAACCATCTGCATCACTAGCTCAGTAGAGTCTTCAGATGATTCCAGTCCCAGCCGCCATATGACTCCAGCTGCATGAGAGCGACACAAGCGAGGTCCACCCAGATGAGTCCAGAGCATCCGCAGAAATGTATGAGATGAAAATAGATTGTTGGTTTAAGCCACTGAGTTTTGGAATAGTTCCATAGCCATAAATAACTGGAACAGATGCTGTTAACTGAAATTTGTTTTAAATGTATTTTATTGTGGACATTAAAGGCCAAGATATTTTACTCACTCTCATCATATGACACTTTTCTTGATGACAGTATTTTGGGCCAAGAGGTAGTGATGTAAATGTTTGAGATAGAATTGCTAAAAAAGAATTATTGTGTGGTTCAGAACCAAAATTCAGCTGGATCTAGCCTGGAGCATTTAAGGCTACTAGGAAGCTTTAAAGAGCTATGAATCACACCTCAGGGACCCATCAGTAATATTGGGATCCAGGTTGAATTCCAAGTATTTCCTATTTATAGTTTCAGGAAAGAATAAGACGTGAGATAATTTACTATAAAGCAATCTAATTAAATAATTAGAAACCTTTACACTTTCCCCACATTTGCTTTCTCTTTTCCTACTTTATTCATTTTTTAAAAAATACTACTTGTTAATATACTTGATATGTATATGTTTAAGGTGTACAGCATATTGAATTAATGTGTTTATGTATTGCAGTATGACTGCCATTGTGATGTTATCTAGTACCTGTGTCACCAGAACTCATAGAAACAGTAAAATGGTGGTTAGTTGGGAAGTGGGAGGGATGCCGTTTAAGGGTACAAACTTGAAACCAGTAGATTAATAAGTCCTGGAGAGCCAGTGTACAGGGTAGTGGCTCTAGACAACAATATTGTATTGCAAACATTGAACTTGCTAGGAGAGTAGATCTTATCAGGCACAGTGTTTTATATGTATATAGAAATACCCGCCAGCCTCAAGCCAGCCTGACTTATAAAACTGGGGCAGTTTTCAAGCCTTTGCTTTTATTTTTCCTTCCAGTTTTTTTGAGGTATAACTGACGTATAGCATAGTATGTTTAAGGTTTAGAGCATAATGATTTGACTTACATACATCATGATATGATTGCCACAGTAAGTTTACTGAACATCCATCGTCTCAAATAGATGCAAGATAAAGGGAAAGAGATTCTTTCATTGTGATGAGAACTCTTTAACTCTGTTCCTACATTAGATCCTATTTTTGTGGCTCAGCTAAACTAGGATAGTACTTAATAAAGTTAGGTTTCATGTTCAAGGGTTTAATTTGTATCAGACTAACGTAGTTTTTAACGTCCTGTTATACCTTACAGATATAAGAAAACGTGAGTTCCTTCATGTCAGAGACTGCCAGTGTTCCTTGATTACTAACTCTCTGACCTCAAGTTCACTGAAGATTAGTATATTAGGCATAATGCATTCAAGCTCATTTTCTAAGTTATCTTTCATGTTTTGTCAACTGCCAGGTGGACTTGGAGCAGTTTGGGGGAAATGTGGTTAAAGTAGTCATAATTATCAACTGCTTGAAGTGCTTGCTTGGTATTTTAAAGAATATGAGTAAGGTCACATTTAATTTTGTTAGGAGCCTTCTCCTGATTGCAAAATGATCATGTTTTATATTTTCATTTATTTCCCCTGCCACCTGTAGGTTGATGTATTTTCATATCATATTTGAGAAGTAGATATTTGTTCACAGTCTAATATTAAAACAGCATGTAACTTTTGATAGTTAAATGTCAAATGTAATTTTAGACACAAATAACTTGCATTGGCAAATTCATCTTATATGCATATGAATTGAAAAGTAGAATTATAAGTATAAAAATATAGAACTGAGAAGTGTTTAAAGGTATAGTGATTATGATTTGTAAATATAATTTCCAGGGCATTCAATTGCATTAACTTCCAAAAACTGAAACGAATTTGAAAATATTTTCACATTTTGCACTTAATAGACCCATTTATAGATTATTGGTTATGTTTAAAACTAAAAAACAAATTCCACTTTTATGTAGCCTTTCTAAGAAAAACTTAATAAGTAGGTGTATCTTTAAAAATGACACAATCCACCAGTTATTTGGTAAGACTAGCATAATCATAAATTTCCTATCCATGCTTTTTCCAAAAATACTAACCCATATTGTTCTCCCTGGACCTGTTGTAGGGATGACTAATCCGACTGCTGAAGTTTCCCTTTATGTGTTTGATGGAACACTTGGCTTGCTGGCCTACAGCTGTGTGTTTATGCGCAGTGCACACCTGCAGGGGCCTGACAAATAGCTGTAGTGTGCAGAGGACACAAAATTACCCTGGCAGTGCTGCAAATAAGGAAGTTTCTGTTTTGAAGTCCATATGTGTGTGTGCTTGAGATGCCAGCTGGGGTATTTATGTTCCACGCACAGATGTAAAACTGCCAACTGATTTTATACTGAATAAAGTTTAATCTTTTTATACGTACTTTGTGTCAAAGTTATGAAGTGGTACATAAGAATGTTCTCACGACTTAAGTCTTTTAAAATAAAAGGTGCTATTAAAAATATGAACTCATGACATGATTAGGAAAGAGGATAGTGACATAGATTGTGTATCTTTGTGTAGAAGAATGTTACTATTGCTATATCATTATATATATAAATAAGGCTTGATTTATTATAATCATTGATTTGTGTCTTTTGTGGCTAGAGTCAGTCAGGTCTGTGTTTAATTCAATTTATGAATACTGAAATGTGATGGCCAAATTTATGCAGTTACTTGAAGTCTTTGGTCTTTCTATTTCTTCAGTATCCTTAAATTTTAACAAGTTGAAATGATTGTGTATTTTGGGTGGCATTCTGACCAGTGTATTTAAATTTTTTTCCGAAACAAACAAACAAACAAAACCAACAGTATTTACAGGGATTTCCAACCCTATGGAAATTTAAACTCCAATGTAAAAGTAGTGGAAAAGCCAGTTATTCAGAAGAATCTTTGAGAGAGGCTTTTTAAAGAACATGTCCCCTCTAACAAAATGAAGAAATCCATTTTATTTAATGTGTCCACCCTAAACAAGAATAATGATTTTATAGTTGGAAAATTGATCTTTAATATTTACAAATTAACATTCTTATATTTTTATTTAACTGCAGAATTATTTTAGATTTGAAATCATTTTAGATTAGTGTTTGCTGGAGTCATTTTCTCTAAGAACTTTCATAGCTTACCAGCTAATAAATTTTTTCAAAGTTTGGTTTCTAGTATTAATGGACTCTTATTTTTCTCAAATGAACAATTTTCAAATTATTGATTTTTACTATATTTAATTATGTCTATAAATTAAGAAGTTTTAGATGTTGCCCGAAAACTGGTCATCTGAATGGTTATGTATGTTTTTGCTTTGCCTGTGATCTATGAATAGTTTTATCTTGAATGTGACCTGTACTGGCTTATAACTGTTTGCAAATGGAGGAAAGGAATTTAAATGCTTATCCAAAATCATATTAATTTTAATTAGACAAATGTGATGTGCTATAAAAATGTTAGCCCATAATCTTCTATCCAGCTTTGCATTTGAAACATACTAAATGTGTGTTTTACATTTGTACATTGAAGTATAGTGATACTAATTGATTCTTCATTAATTGGTATAGTTTATGTTTGTTCAGACTCTGTAGAACTGCCTATCAGACAGTGCCATATTTGATTATATTTGTGCTCATGTTTTGTATGTCTTTTTAATTATTCATTGTTATTGATATCATCAAACTCATTAATATTTAAAATAATGCCTTTTTATTTAAGTAACACCTTAGTAGGCATTATTTCTTTTTCTTCAGTAGTAGGCATAAGTTTGTCATAAAAGGACATGCATTTGCTATTTGTGGCATGATTTTACTTGAACTTTGGATTTCAGGAAATATGACAAGGGTCTGAGCTTTTTGCATTATCCCTTACTGTTAAAAGCATGAATTTTGATTGAATCAGGCTTCTGAATTCATGAAGACAGCATGATTTGGAAAAAGTTTTATATAATGAGACAGAAAGGTGAGAATAGAAATCACATCTACTAATGGCTAACCTGCGGGATAGAATGGTTCTGACAAAATGTACAATTAATCACACATCAGAAGTATATATCAGGAGACAGAAAGTCTGCCCCTCCACCCAAAAATTAAAAAGGCAAAACAGGAAGGCAGTATGGTATAGTTGATCAGGAGATAGACAGTCCCTAGCTTTGTTGCTCACAGTTATGTGACATGAGGCTGGTTTCCTGGAACTTTACTTTTTCTACCAGAGAAAGGGAATTCTGGTTTAATAAGGTTGATGTGAGTGTTAATAAGGTAATAGTTGTAAATCTCTTCCTATGCTTAGGGTGTGGAGCCTGTAGTAGGTATTCAATAAATGCTTGCCTTTTTTTTTTTTAGTAGCTATAGTAGTAGCAATTTGAAATAAGTAGGAAATAAGAGGTGTTTGTAAAATTAACTCAGAAAAGGATAGAAATGGGAAGGATTGATTGTTGCCTTATATGTTTTCTTAATATTTTAAAGGACCAAACCTCCAATTTGTATAGCTAAAAGACCAAACCTTTTATTACTCATTTGAGAGATTATGTTCCATACATCACTTGGTTATTTAGTGCCAGGGCCAACTTCTTTTTAGTAGGGTATCACTTCAAACACGGTTGCCGCCACTGCAGGTTGCAAGCACATGATTGAAGGCTTCTAGTTCTCAGCTCATGCCCAGATGTCTTTCAATAACTATAACCAGTAATTTCTTCAAATTGCTCACTTTATCAGCAGCACATGTCATCAATCCTGAAGTGGTTGCTCAAGTCAAACTGCAGAATCTTTAGCCACAGACGCAGCTGCAAACAGGTGAACAGGCAGAAAGTAATTTGTGCAGCTTGGTGGCTGTCAGACGAAAGACAGACAATCTGTGTTTAAAACAGATTGCAGGCCCTGTATGGGCCAGACAAAAGGGAATTCTCCAACTGCAAATAATTCTAAGGTTAACATATTTTCCTTTCTGCCATTAGGTGATCTGTTAAAATTGGAAACAATGAACATTATAAATCTACACAGAAACTGGAGACAAGATGAAAGGGAAAATCAGATCACTAAATAGGTTTACATTTGTCTTTCCAAAGAAATACAACTGGCATTCATATAAGCTATTTTCTCACAAATTAAGCCACGTAATAAAATAATTCTTTGAAACTTACAAGATTATAAATGTTTCAAGTTGCATTAAGAATTACTGATATTAAAGAGTGAAATCTGAACCAGTATAGTTTTTATAATAAACATTTTGACTTCTCGAGATAGTTGTTAATTTGTGAATTTTAGAATTTGCTTTTTTAAAATATTAGTGTTTCCTTGAAACTTTCTTAATGTAGATTTTTAAAGTAGCGTATTCCAGATATATCACATTTTCAGCACACGAGGATCTATTTTGGTTACACAAGAAAAATTCTTATAGAGAAAAAAAATTCAAGGACTTAAATATTTAAAAAAGTTATCCTCACATTGAAGCTGAAGCTCCAATACTTTGGCTACCTGGTGCGAAATGCTGATTCATTGGAAAAGACTCTGATGCTGGTAAAAATTGAAGGCAAGAGGAAAAGGGGGTGACAGGATGAGGTGGTTGGCTGCCTTCACTGACTCGATGGACATGAGTTTGAGCAAACTCAGGAAGATAGTGATGGACAGAAAAGCCTGGCATGCTGCAGTTCATGGGGTCAGAAAGAGTCAGACAATACTTACCAACTGAAGAACAATAACGACAATCCTTACATTTTCCTGGAAGTTACTAGAACATGACTATGAAAGATCTGAATGTGTCTGTAAGATAGCTGCGTTTTAGAAGATTGTTCCACAACAATATTAAGAGTATTCATCATTTTGGCCATGTGTCTCTAAATTGATAAACTGTGTTTGTGTGTGTGTGTGCGTGCATGCACTCAGTCATGTCCTACTCTGTGACCACATGGACTGTAGGCTGCCAGACGCCTCTGTCCATAGCACTCTCCAGGCAAGAATACTGGAGTGGGTAGCTATTCCCTTCTTCAGGAGATCTTCCTGACCCAGGAATTGAACCCACATCTACTGCATTGCAGGTGGATTCTTTTCTGTCTGAGCCACCAGGGAAGCCCTTCTCAATATTAGATCCTATGAGTGCTTGCTTAACAGGAAGAACTATATTACATTGGGTTAATGAGTAGTTCATCATGGAAAACTGATAAAGACACTATCACACAGTCATCTTTATGTATTTAAAACATACATGTGTGCCACGGTGTTTGTAGCACATAGGAAGTAAATGATTAGTTCTTTGTCATTATGTACCAGAACTCATGTTTGTGATATACAGAATAACTATAAATGAATGTGACTTATCTATTATTATTCTCCACGTTCTCTCATTTCACTGTGTTTTCTCTCATTTCACTATCCCTTTAGTGTTGTAAGTGTTTTTAATGGATGGTGAACATTTTTAACATAGTGTTTTAGAATGTAATCTTCACTGTCAAACTGGATTCAAGTCCCAGTTTGGTTATGTTATGTGACCTTGGACTAGTTACTTAGCCTCTTAAGTACTCAGTTTTTCAGTGATGATACTACTATTAGTCTAACTCATGTTCTTTTTGTATTATTTTAGAAAAAATAACATAAAGCATTGTGCATGTTGTCTTGCACATATTTAAAGGTTCAATAAAACTTAGCTATTTTCTGCTACATCTTCAGGAGAGGAAGACTGTTGGTTTGTTTGTTTGTTTTGAGTGTTTGTCTTGCTGTTAGCTGCTTGCTAGGCATTTGCCACCTTTCCTTCAACACTAAGAACTCAATAGCTAATCAGAATGAATATATTATTAGTTCTGTAAGTTTCAATCTACTTTGCTGATTTTCTCTAGTGGTAACAGTCCTTCCTTGCCAAGTACCTTGACTTAGGAATTAGAACAATTTTGATTTATATTTTGAGTATGGACAAAATGAAGGGATATATGTATTTTAGTCTTTCTTATTTCTGTTTACCTAAAACTAGTAACTTTTTATTTATTTTTATTAAAGTATAATTGCACAATATTATGTTACAGGTGTACAATGTAGTAATTCACAATTTAAAAAGATTATATTTCATATATAGTTACATTGGTGCTGTATCTCTCATGTTGTCAATATAGCCTTGTAGCTTATTTTATATATAACTTGATCATGGTTATTTTTTGAATATCTTTCATTTTTTTCAGCTTTATTGTGGTATGATTGACAAAATTGAAAGACTTGGTGTATTGCATATTTGAGAGTTGTGATGATTTGATATAAATATACATTGTAAAAGGATGAACATACATATCACGTTGCACATGTTTACACACATGCACACATGTAAGTATTTAATAAGGACATATATATTCTACTCTCTTAGCAAATTTCAGTTATTCAATAGTGTTATCAACTGTAGTTACTGGATTGTACATTAGATCCTGAGATTTTATTCATCTTGTAGCTGGAAGTTTGTACCCCTTTATAAACTTCTACATATTTTTCCCACTCTTCAGCCCCTGGCAGCCAATTTTTAGTCTATTAGTTTGGCTTTTTTTTTTTTTTTAAGATTCCACATATAAGTGATAATACATAGTATTTCTCTTGGCCTATCTGGCTTATTTCTCTGAACATAATTCTTTCAAGGTCCATTCATGTTACTGCAAACATCAGGATTTCCTTTCTGATGGCTGAATGATAATTTCATTATACACACACACGCACCATACCTCTTTATCCATTCATCAGTTGATGGACACCTATTGTTTTAATGTCTTGATTATTGTGAATAATGCTTCAGTGGACATGGGAATGCAGAGGTCTCTTTGATTAAAACATACTGATTTTTAATGCCAGGTTATTTGTGAGTATAAGCCTCATGATCTCTATAGGCTGGCAGCCCCCGTTGTTCCTCTCTGTTCTTAGGTCAAAAATTGATGGGTACAAGAACACAGATCTTTCAGTCTTGCATGTTTCTCTTATCAAAACTTTGTCCCCAGAGCAGTAGCTGAAACTTCTAAAATAAACTGTTTTGCAGGCTGCACCAGACCTACTACTATGGAGTTCTCTGAGGTTGGAGTTAGATCTTGGTCATTAAAAAACAAAAACCTTTTTATGTCAATCTAATACAGATGGAAGGATCGGGAACAACTGCTCAGAACAGATATTGGCAAAGTATAACCCACAGGCCAAACCTAGCCCACTGCCTATTTTTCACTGGTACACATGGGGGTTGTTTAGTTCTTTTCTTAGTTTTTGTCTGTGGCTCTATCCTGCTACAATAACAAGTGTTGAATAAGTGCAACAGAGACCTTATTGCTCACAAAGGCTAAAATATTTACTATGTGGCCCTTTATAGAAAAAGTTTGCCAAATCTCGCTTCAGGTTTGAGCCTGATTATCACAGCTTTGCCAGTTTCCTAGACTTCATGTTACTTACTTGAGGTAATTGGTGAATTGGCCAGTTTTTTTAAATTATCTTTTCATTTCTTGCCTAATGGATTGTGAGCTATTGGAGGGTAGGTACCATATTTTATAGGCTTTGAATACCTCTACACTTACTATGGTTAATTTTGCATATTTGAGACTAAGTTAATGTTCTTTAATTGATGCTATTGGCCTTAGGTTATTGCATGAGTGTACCAGCAAGGGGCAGCGAGGAGCTTTTGCCTTGGACAGTTTCAATTCTTTATTTTTTACTTATTTATCTGTAATACTGCAACATGTTAAAACAGATTTGATAGTAGTTTACAATATTACCAAGCCATAATCTTACAATTATTGCACATTTCCGCTATTTTTCCATTTCTGTAATTCCCTTCAGTCTTCATTACTCTTTTTATCCATTGTACTTGAGTTTTAAATCTATCTCAGCTATAAAATGACTTCACCAGTGGCTCAGGGGTAAAGAATCCTATCTCTGGGTCTGGAAGATCCCTTGGAGAAGGAAATAGCAACCCACCCCAGTATTCTTGCCTGGGAAAGCCCATGGACAGAGGAGCCTGGTGGACTGCAGTTAATGGAGCTGCAAAAGAGTCAGATGCAATTTAGTGACTAAACAATAACAGCTACTAAATAGTATATGACATTTTTATCCTTGTTGCTCTTTTTAAAATTTGCATTCATTCATAGTCAGCAAATTTCGACAATGATTGGGATATGTATGTCTTGAAAATGCTTTGGGGTCTGGCAGATATGCAAGTGATTCAGTTTTAATAACAGTTTAGCCCTACTTCCAGGCCTTTAATGGGTCAAAATTAACTTAAGTTTTTAGTGTGGTTATAGTAATTTTAAAATTGTAGGTTGCTCATGGGAAAAAAAAAACCAGGAAGACATCCCATATAGGCTTCTGTTTTATTCCCCTGGATTGATGTATTCAACTAGTTTTCAGCTGTTACTTCACAAACTTTGTTCAAGTTTTGTGTCTCACCATTTGTATTCCAAATACAGTCAATTCACATACATGTGTTATGTATTTATTAAGAAAGTAAGATCACCATCTTAAAAAGATTTTTTCATTTGAGTTGTTGAATTAACTGAGTATGTTATTTAGGGCAGGGAAAAAAAAAAAAAAGCACTCAGGCAGGTTGCTGACTGCAGTCCAAATGGCTGATCAGAGAGTCTTTATATGCATTGGTAATGTGTTGTGCAATATAAGCTGAAATATATTCCACAAGGGAGGAAAACGGAATAGGTTACATACGCTGTTCCTAAGTGCAATGAATGTAAAACTCCATTACTCACTTTAGGCAGGTGCTTTTTTATATGAGGCTTTAAAGAAATATAAAACTGCTGGTGAAATGATTGGTTTGTACAGACACCACTTAGCTTCTAGTGCTTTGACCAGATAAAGAGGCTCAAAGTATTCTTGCAAACATTTCTTGAATGAATCAGGGAGTGAAGGTTAATATTCTCTTGGTGTAATAACCTGTCAGAAGCATTACATAGTATGTGAAATTTTTCTCTGACTTGCTTATGAAAAATTACTTTCAGGGACACATTGGAATAGTTCTCTAGTTTTCCTTTTTATCTAGTTAATGATAAAGAAATACCACTTAACAAACTTAGTTTTAAAGATAGGTGTATTTAAAAGTATTTTCAAAGAATTTCTTAAGTAATATTTCACTGTATTTTTAATGTTCCTTCTTTAAGAATTATAGACTTGTATATGCATTAAAATTTGATAAACCTTTGGAATGTAAAATAACTATTTTTAGGATAGCTCTACAACAAACTGATGAACATCATGAGTGATTAAAAAGTATATTGATTAGTCTGTAAAGATTTCTAGTGATCCCACCTACACATACAAATGCCTATGTTTCTGTTAACTTGTACTCTTAGAATAAGCACCTGTTAATAGTTTAAACACCGAACATTCTTCCACAAATGAATTTTCATAAACATGAAGTAAAAGGGAGATGGAAAAGATAATAAATAGGTATTTTTCAAACTTCCTTTTAATTTTAAATATGTGAGCCAGTGGGTTTTCTTTTTCTTTTGATTGACTTTTCTCTCCTCTCTTTCTCTGTATTACTGAAGTGAAATTCATATAATACACAATTAACAATTTTAAA
Source organism: Cervus canadensis (assembly GCF_019320065.1). Classification (NCBI taxonomy): domain Eukaryota; kingdom Metazoa; phylum Chordata; class Mammalia; order Artiodactyla; family Cervidae; genus Cervus; species Cervus canadensis. The sequence goes on along the minus strand of NC_057397.1, from coordinate 61,609,832 downwards.
GTATATAGTTCAGTGGTATTTAGTGTCTCTACAATGTGGTGACCCTTTTCATCACTCTCTCAAAACAATCACTTCACAGTCTCTGCTTTGCCTCATTCCATGATAATCTCTAATCTGCTTTCTGTTTCAATGAATTTGCCTATTACGGACATACCGTGAAAAAGGAATCATATAATATGTGATGTTTATCTATGTTGTTGTGTGTATAATTAGATAAGTCTTATTGCTGCATCATATTCCATGGTATGAGTTTATCACAGTTTGTTTTACCATTTATCTATTGAAGGACATACAAGTCATTTTCAGTTTTTTCCTTTCTCATCTGTACCTCTTATTTTTTTATCTTGTAATGCTCTAGATAGGACTTCTACCATTATATTGAAAGACAGCAGTGAAAGCTGACATCCTTGGCTTTGTGTGAAAGTGTTGAGTTTTGCACTATTAAGTAACTTTAGTTGTTTTTGTGGATGCTCTTTCTAATGTTAAGAAAGTTCTCTATTCCTGTTTCCTTGAAAGTGTTTATCATGAATGGGTGTTGAATTTTGTCAAATGTAATTTTTTACATCAGTAGATATTATTATGATTTTTATTGTTTAGCCAGTTACTATGGGGGATAATATTGATATTTCAATATTGAACTAAAAATCCATTCCTGGAATAAATTCCACTTGATTATTTATTTATATTTTTTATATTTATATATATATAATATATATATTTTATATATATAAAAACATATTTTTATATATATTTTCATGATTATTTATTTATATTTTTTATATATAGTTATATACCCACAAACTTATTGCTGAATTCCATTTTTAATGTTTTGTTGTGTATTTTCACATGTATATTAATGAGGAATAGTTGTATATAGTACTCCTTTTCTTTTTTTTGCAATGTCTTTGTTTAGGAAGCAGGGTAATTCTAACTTCATTAAGTGTTTCCTCCTGTTTTTTATTTTGGAAGAGATTGTTTCAAAGGGACATCAGTTCTTCGTCAAAGATTTGATATAACTTTCCATATGTCCCTGGATTTACCATTCGGTGTTTTTTGTATTTTTCTTGACTTATTGATCTGCATCATCAAAACTATCACATGCTGTATGCAGACTTGTTTGTAGTGTTTCTTCATTAACCTTTTGATGTTTGCAGTCTGTTGTGATACCTTGTTTCATTTCTGATATTGGCAGTTTGTGATCCCTTTTTCTTTTTTTTCCCTTTTGCTAATTTTTTCAATTTCAGTTTTTTAAAAAACAGTTATTTAAAAATCAACTTCATTGATTTCTGCTGTTTTTTTTTTTTTATTATAGCCTTCCTCTGCTTTCAGCTTATCATTCTCTCCTTTTTCTATGTTTTGAGTGAGAGCCTAGATTGTTGACCTCAGACTTACTTTTTCCAGTGTGTACATTTGCTGCTATAAAATTTCCTTTCTGCACTGCTCTAGTTGTGTTTCATATATTTTGATATGTCTTATTTTTACTCAGTTCTGTGTATACATTTAATTTTTCCTGAGTGTTCCTCTTTGAATTGTGGAATATTTAGATCAGCTTAATTTCCAAGTAGTTGGAGATTTCCCTATTATTCTTATGATTTCTAATTTGAATCACTTGTGGTCAAAGAAGAAACTCTGACTTCAATTCTTTTAAATTTATTGAGCTTCTTTTATGGCTCAGAATATTACGGTCTATTGTACATATATTCTGTAGACACTTGAAAAGAATGCTTCTTCTTTTGTTCTGTAATATCACAGAGAGTTTATTGATTGGTAATATTTTTTTCCATCTTCTGTATCTTTGTTGATATTCTAGTTTTTTCTCTCTGTTGTTAAGGAACTGTTGAAGTGTTCAATTAGAAATGTGGATTTATTTCTCTTTATCAGCTGTGTGCTAAAGTTTTTCAGCTATGTTAGTTTCACATGCATTTAGGATTGCTGTGTATTTTTGGAGTATCTCCTATGTTTTTTTTTTTTTTTCTCTCAAGTCTATTGTATCTGATGTTAAACATTCCTGCTGTTTTGTTTTTTTAAAAAAATTGAGATTAAATTCATACACATTAATTCATACACAGTATTTACCATTTAACCAGTTTAAAATTCACAACTTAGAGGTATTTATTCATAAAGTTGTGCAACCATCACCACTGTCTACTTTTAAAACATATTTTATCACCTGAAAAGAAATACATATCTTTTTATTGATAACTGCCCATTTCATTTAACTCCAGCCCCCAGCAGCCACTAATTTATGTGTCCTTATGGATTTAGCTATTCTCAGTATTTTCTATGAGTGGAATCATGCAATATGTTACCTTTTGTATCTGACTTCTTTCACTTAGTGTAATGTTTTCAAGGGTCATCCGTATCTTGGCATTTATTTTTGACTATTAAGAACAGTGCTGTTATGGGAACATCCTTTGGTAAGCTTTTGGTTGGATGTGTGTTTTCAGTTCTCTTGTGTGCCACCTTGGAGTGGCATTGCTGGACAGTATGTTATCTCTTTAACTTTCTGAGGAATTGCCAAATTGTTTTCCATAGCAGCTGCATCATTTTACATTCCCACCAGCAGTGCAAGTGTGTCAAAAATTTCTCCACTTCCTCACCAGTACTGTTTATTGTCTCTCTTTTTAGCCATCTAATTGTGTGAATTTATGTCTCACTATGTTCTGTTTTCTTTAGATTAATATTTTGTGATCTACCCTTTTCTATTCTTTTGCTTTCAACTTTCTTAACTCATCTTTGAAGTGAGATTTCGTAGATAGTATATGGTTGGATTGTGTTTAATCCAGTCAACCAATCTTGTCTTTTATTAGCTAGATTTAGACCTTTTACATTTAAGGTAGCTGTTGGTTGATTGGGCTTCTCTGGTGGCTCAGACGGTAAAGCGTCTGCCTGTAGTGTGGGAGACCTGGGTTCCATCCCTGGGTTGGGAAGATCCCCTGGAGAAGGAAATGGCAACCCACTCCAGTACTCTTGCCTGGAAAATTCCATGGACGGAGGAGCCTGGTAGGCCACAGTTAATGGGGTTGCAGAGTCGGACAGGAAACTGAGCAACTTCACAGGTCACAGGCATTGGTTGATTAGGCTTTAAGTGTGCCATTTCAGTTTTCAGGTTTCACTTTCTGTTTGATTACTCTGTTTCTAATGTCTTTGTTTTCCTGCCTTTTGTTACTTGAATGTTATTTAGAATGCAATTTTGATTTATATGTAGTCATTTTCAGTGTATCTTGTGAAGCGTTTTTGATGGTTGTTTTGGGTTTCCATTTCAACTATGTGACTTACTGTAGTCTACTGGAATTGTCATTTTTCTAGCTCAACTGATGTGTAGAAAGCATACTTACCTTTGTTTCTTAACCCTCTCCTGTTTATAATACAGTTGTCTTCAATATGTCCTCTTTGTATATTGAAAACCACATCAGATATGACTTTTGCTTCAACCTGAAACCTTTTAGAAATCTCAAGGAATGAATAAAAGTCTGTTAATATGTATCCTATTTTTATTTTATTCTGTTTTCCTAATACATCGCAGTTTCTGATTTTAAATCCTTTTTGCTTGGAGAACTTCGTTCTTTAGAAAAGGTCTACACGTTAAAAATTTTCCTACTTTCCCTTCATCTGAGAATGTCTCGTTTCCCCCTTCAATCCTGAAGTCTTTTTCAGCAGTTGAGAAATGTTGTGCCACTTCCCACTGTGGTTTCAATTAAAAAAAAAAAAAAAATTATTGTCATTTGAGTTGTTTCTCCCCTGTGAGTAAGGTGTCACTTCTCCTTTACTCCTGTTAAGATTTTTTTTTCTTTGTCTTTAGTTTTTAGTAGTTTATCTTTGTGCTTTGACTTCTTTGATTACTCCAGGGTTAGCTTAACTTCTTAATTTTCATGCTTACGTCTTTTGCTGAATTTGAGAAGTTTTTTGCTGTTATTTCTTCATGTACTTTTTCAGCCCCACCTTTCTCCTTTACTTCTGGTACCCTGGTGACATGAATGTTAGATCTTTTATTATGATCCTGTAGGTATTTGAGTTTCTGTTGTGTTTTTTTTTTCTTTCCTGTTTTCTGTATGATTCAGAATGGATCATTGCTATTGTGTTATCTCCCGTTTAATGAATTCTTTCCTTTAGCTTTTCCATTCTGATGTTGAACCCATTCATTGAGTTCTTTATTTCTGTTGCTGAATTTTCCAATTCTAAAATTTCTTCTTGAATCCTTTTTCATTACCATCCCTGCCTGCCTTCCTTTGGTAAATTATTTTCATTTGTTCATGCATGCTTATAATTGCTCATTGAAATACTTTTATGATGCCTTTTAAAAAGTGTTTGTTGGATTTAACATCTGTTGTCATCACTGTGGCATATATTAATTGTCTTTTTCATTCACTTTGTGAACTTGGGTTTTGGTATGACATTTGATTTTTGACTGAAAGGTAAAAATCTGGAAATTGTTTTTTGAGACCCTAGATCTTATTTAAACTTTCTAGTTTATACAGTTTCATCTGATAATGCTCCAACTGTGGAAGGGCACGTGCACCCTTGTTACTTACCGGTGGAGGTAGAAGTCCAGGTTTTCCATTTGACTTCCATTGGTATCTAAGGGCAGCGGAGTGGCTGGTAAGTTCTGGCCCAGGGTGGGAATTCTAGCTCTTATGCAGAACTCCAGTTATAATTCTCTGGCTTGCAGTGGTTGGATCACAAGACGTCATTGCTATTGTGCGTGAGGTCTCTGCTGATACTGTGGCGGTGGTAGTAGAGTAGCTCATTATTGCTGGAGGTTGGTGAAAGTCTCTGCAAGGCCTTCTTTGATCCCATCCTGGAAAGTTGAGCAGTGTCTCCTTTATTGCTGGGTTGGGTTGGAAGTCCATGTTCCCTATTAAGTCTCCTGTACTACTCAAGTTGGGGCACTGGGTTTCCTTGTTAGAGCATGTTGAAAATAGAAGTCTAGTAGACCTTTGTTAGTATGGTGGGAGTTGGGACAACAGTTCTTTCTGTGGTGTTTACCTGGAGTAGAGCAGTTATTGTCTGTGAGATTTTTGTCTTGCTGCTGATTCTTTTTATTCAGTTCCTTTGGCTAGGGAGAGTGGGATTTTGTTAACAATTTTTATGTCTGTACCTGTTGGCCTTCATGGGTTGCTGGCTTCTTCAGCTTCAAGTCTGGAATATGTGAGGCAAAATCAAAGCTTATGCACCTCACCACTGTGACTGTCTTTGGATCCTGAGGTCCCTAACTGATGGGCTGCCTTCTTTCCGTCTTTCAGAGTCTTATTTTTGTTTATATATGTAATAATGGGATTTTAGTTGTCCTTAGCATGAGAAGTAGGAGAAAATCTATTCTGTCTTCCTGGAAGTGGAACTAGTTTGTTTCTATAATGAACTGAGAAATACCTTCTAAAAATCTTGATTATGTTTCTTTTTGGGTAGAATAAGGGTGAATGTGACTATGAGTCGATGCTATTATTTCTTGGCCTAACCATACCTAACTATCTGACAGAATGTTTTACTCTGAATTTGGCGATGTTAATGTTTGTTCTTTAGGGATGTCGCCTGCACTGATTCATGAATAATTTAGAGCCCAATTTATGTATAGATTGGACTATCATTTCTGTTTCTCCTCCACTTGTGTATTTTTCATTTGTTTGTTTTTCATTAATAACACAGTGTGAAGTAACTCATCTCACTCCTTTTCTTTCTTATTATAGTTGACATATTAGTTTCAAGTGTACAACATAATGATTGAATATTTTTATAGATTATATACCATACTCGTGTATTTAAAAATGTTTTTCTTAGACTTTTGAGATCTTCAGTTACTTAATTTTTATTGTATTTGGGTTATTTATTGGAAAGCTTAGTGTTATTTGTAAATTTACATATTGACCTCTGTTTGTCATCTTTCCTTTAACTTGTAATTTTGGATATAAATGCCAGAATTAGTAAGGGGATTTTTTTGTCGTTGTCTTTGGAGTCTACCTACAGTTGTTGTAGAGTATGATTTGTTTGCAGTCTTTAATATGAACCCTTATTATATGAAGGTATTAAAGCTTTGAAACTGATTAGTAGGTCAATTTTTAGGTTATGTATGGAGTTTTATAAGATTTCCAATTTCTATTTTAATGCAAATTTCTATATAATTTCTAATATTTTTCCATGTGTCATTTTTCATTGTTGTAACCATGTTGTAGGCACTGTCTTATATTCTGTTATTGTTTAACATTTCTTATAGATACATTTTGCATACTTTCACATTAACATCAAGTAACATAGGTTTTTAAGATTAATAATGAGTTATTGTTGTTTCATAATATATTTAACTATTCTGACATTTAAAGTGTTTTCTGACTTTTGCTGCTGTAGTTAATATTGCTATAAAGCATTTTTCCTTCTTTTTAATTATTTCTTTGAGATAAATTCCCAGGACTGAATTACTTGGTTATGGATTATAAACTTTAAAAAGTAATGCATTGCTCTCTCAAATTATTCCATGAATACATAATGCAACTGGTAATGAAGGAAAATTGTTGTTTTAATAAAACCTCAACAACTTTAAATGCTGTTCTTCAAATTTTCAGTTTTCCTTTAACTCACTTTTCTTTAGTTACAGCAAAATTGGTCTTTTGTCCTATTTTTTTTTTATTGTTTATTTTTCCTGTTAGGTGAATTTTCTTTTGTATTCTTTACCATTCACTGGTTCGTGGATCTATTTATTCATTCAACTAGATTGTAGATTTCATGAGAGATGAGCCTGAATTGGTCTTGTTTACCCTTATAATCCTTGACTGTGCATGGTGTATAGTAGTGTTTAGTAAAACATAGTGAATCAGTGAGTGAATGAGACATGAGAGTTAGTGCTAGTGTATGCATGAAGAACCATTAGTAGATGATCATCCTTAGGTGATGCTGATGAAAGCTTGCATCCTCAAGCCTGAGTGATTGCTTTTCACAGTGAGAAACATCCAGAAGTATACGTGGTAGGCATTTGATTTTTTCCTTGGAGGTCAGTGATTGAAATAGCAAGAATGAATCTTGGTTGTATGCAGTCAGAGTTCCTACAGTAAAAGAATGCTTGTTAGAGTCAAGGTTTCATAGTGGTTGGATATTTGGCTGGGCACTTTTACTTGTAGAATTGACAATGCCTTAGGGCATAATTAAACTAAGGAAAGAAGAATGATCTTGTCCTGTGCAGATGGAATGAATTTTGTATTTATTTCCATATTGGTGTGCCCTTTATCAACTACCTTTACATACACACATGCATGGACAAACACACATGTTTCCTTAATTTAAAACAGTGAAAAAAATCTGCCTGAAATGCAGGAAGACCTGGGTTCGATCCCTGGGTCAGGAAGATCCCTTGGAGAAGGGAATGGCTTCCCACTCCAATATTCTTTCCTGGAGGATTCCATGGACAGAAGAGCCTGGTGGGCTACAGTCTTATAGGGTTGTAGAAAAGTGGACATGACTGAGTGACTAACACTTTTGCCCTTCACTGTGATGTCTTTTATTTTGCCAGCTAGTAATTTAGCATCCTTACCCACAGTTAAAAATTTTTTATTAAAAAAATCTTTAAGACCTTTACGTAGTAGTCCTTCTTTAGATATTTCTACCAGTGGTTATTAATGAGAATTTATTTTCATGTATTTCCTTCTCATATGTGTTATGAAATACCTAATCCAAGAAGCAGATATTTTTTTTCTAGGCATTTTACTCTATTATCCTGTTATTTTTTTTTTTAAGTTCTTGTGTGGGTATAATACTGAATGATCATAACAGTAATTATTATTTTATTATTCAAACTAAGAACTTTTATGTATAGAATAACCAAATATAATAATGTACCACTTTATTATTTGTCTCATAAAGTAATAATTATTGTTCTTTATCTGACAATATAGCTCTAGAGGCTAAGGAGAAATAGAAAATGTTTCAAAAGTTATTCTTGTAATATCTATCTGTAAATTGTATATTTGAAAATTTTATTTTTCTCATCTTTCATTAAAGTTGCTGACGTTACCTAGTTCATAGTTTTTCTATCATATATATAGAAACATAACAGTTTCATTTAGTGTAATTTTTCTTTGCCTTTAAAAAATGCTGATGGTATACGACAGTATTGTTCCCTTCAAAGGCCACTTTTCCTTTCCAGGTCCTGTTATGCAGTCTTTTATCTCCTACACTTCAGCTAATCATTGGCTTTTAAAACTTAAAGAGAGCTTAGTTATAATCAAATACGACCATTCTTTTTTTTCAGATGAAGAAAAAGAATTGTAGAGACTTTAAATCCAAAATTATACAGCTATTTGATGGCAGAATTTATACTAGAATAAAAGTCTAGTGATTAATGTATCATTTATTAAACTCCCTTATTACTCCTTATGTTGGAGAAGGCGATGGCAACCCACTCCAGTGCTCTTGCCTGGAAAATCCCATGGATGGAGGAGCATGGTAGGCTGCAGTCCATGGGGTCGCTGGGAGTCGGACATGACTGAGCGACTTTGCTTTCACTTTTCACTTTCATGCATTGGAGAAGGAAATGGCAGCCCACTCCAGTATTCTTGCCTGGAGAATCCCAAGGACGGGGGAGCCTGTTGGGTTTCCGTCTATGGGGTCGCACAGAGTCGGACACGACTGATGTGACTTAGCAGCAGCAGCTTTACTCCTTATGTATAAACTGAGCTTCCCCAATAAGCTTGTACTGTTGGTAGGGATAGTGACAGTGAAAATATACAGGCTAACATGTATTGAATCCTAACATGCCAGATACTCTGCTATCATTTCTGCAAGAACTCTTCTGTAAGGTAGCTATTATACCCATTTTATAATTATGGAAACAAAATAGTTAAACTAGTACATTTTGGGATTTATAATGTGTTTTATATCTCTGCGTAACCTCTAGTGTTTAACCTCAAAAACTACTTGTTGCTTCCTCATCTAGCATGGGTGCAATCCTAGGGAGGAGAATGTTCAATTATGATGTATGTTTACTTAAGAAACATATAGCATAGCGTGATGTGACTTCTATGCCTGGTAGCATGGTATGATAATTACCTGAAATCCTTTCCTCTACAAACACCCATGCTGGAAAATGTGTAACACATATAACTCTATTAGTAAGTGAACTGCTGAACCTGTGAGAAAGAAAGAAAAAAAAAATCCCTAAACAAGGAGGAAATGGAAAACTAGAGTGGGAAACAGGTATTCATGCTTTGACTATCTTAATGGACTGTGGCAACTCAGTTACCAGTGGGCTTGGCTTTTAGTCGCCAGAAAGGGGTGGGGACCAGAAAGGAGGAATTGGGAAGTGATTTCCATTTCCCTGAGCTCATAACTTCTATGGACTAGTAGAAAGATGGACTGTTTTAAAAATCTGTCCCACTCCCGTTTTAACAAAGAAACTTATTTGTTTTGGCCTTGATGTGGAAGAGGGTGGGTGTTTTCCCTGAGACTTTGTAACCACAGTCCTGTCAGCACTCAGATCTTAATTTCTTCATCGTCTAGGAACCATCAAACCAACAAGTTTACCTAAAATGTGATCCTGGGTAGACTGGTTACATCTCTGGGTATTTAATAGTAAACACAATATTAATATTTGCTTTGGCATATACCCTTAACTCTGGCAATGTTTTTAAAAAAGAAAGCTTTTAGAAAGGTAAACCCGGAATCCCAAATTACCAAGAACTAGCTAGCTTTCTTGGTACACCTATTTGTCCTTGCCTGCCCAGTCACTCTTGTTGAGACTTGCACTTTCCTCTCATGTAATAAATCTCCCTCTCATCTTGCTTTCTCCTTTTATTCTTCCCCTGAAATGATAATGCTTAGTTTTTACTACACTATCAACCATTTAGAAGCTCTTCGCTATTGTAAAATGTTCTCTAATAACTTTGCTAAGATGACTATTCTTTCAATGAGTGTTTTAAAAGAATTTGCCTTTTCCCTCTACAGAAACTTTTACTGTTGGTTCACTATCTTGTGATTCTTTTTATTTTTGTGTGTCTGGAATGAGTCCTGCTTGCTTGAGTGACCTTTTGTTTTATTTTATTAAATTATCTTTTTTTAAAGCTTGTAACAAAAAGGACAGTTCTGTGGGTCCTCACAATCTCCACTGTTTTTTTTTTAGAGGCAATCATTTGTGCCTCATTCTTAGATATTTACCTCTAAATTTCTAAGTAAAATGCTTATATTGAAGTTTTCTTATCTTTCATGTTTAGTTAGATATTATAATGCTGTCTATACATGCTATCTATTACAATAACCCTAATGCCTTAAAACAGCATAAGTTTACTGCTTTATTACAGTTCTGTAGTTTAAAGTCTAAATGAGTCTTATACTAAAATCAAGGTGTCAGTAGAGTTGTGTTCTATGAAGCCTCTAGGAGAGAATCCATGTCCTTGCTTTTTCCAGCTTGTATAGGCCACCAGCAGTCCTCATGCCCCATGTTCAAAGACAGCAAAATTGCATTTCTCTGATAGTGCCTGTGTTATGACATGTCTTTCTCTGACTCCTGTGTTCTGCTGCCTTCTTTAATAATATTTTGAAGAACCCTGATGGTTACATGTGTTCCACCTGGATAATGTGGGATACTCTCCACATTTCAAATTAGCTTATTAGTAATTTTAATTCTTTTTTTTTTAACTCAGTATTCCTTTGCCATGTAAGATAGCATGTTCTCAGATCCTGGGATTAGGATTTGGGCTTCTTGAGTGAAGGTGGGATGGTATTATCCAGTCTATCAAGAGGATTTAGCTTTTATGGGCAGTTCTTACTATAGGCTCTGTTCTTCTTTTGTCATCTAATTATATCACAGATTTTGCTTAAATATATATTCAGTGTTAATATGTTATAGGCGTGTATATATGAAATATACTGCCATTAAATTTTTTGTTATGTAACTTTTATCCTTGAGGTTACTAACTTAATAATATATTTATCATAATAAATATAAAATAATATAATTATATTACTTAAGTTTTCTGATCCCAGCGTCCATTTACCCGAAGTTCCTTTTCTGTTGATTTTTTTATCTCTACTTCTCATTTTAGTGATTTATGCCTAGTTTCTGATGATCCCTTATATTGTAGAATAAATTTTAAATAGCTAAAAATTGGAAAATAACTAAACTGGAAACCTGTTTGTGAGGTTGGAGCTTACTGAATGGCAGATGTCATTGTAGGAGAGTTGGACACTTATTCATGTTTTTGGAGGTGAGGGCACAATGAGTTATCAGTATCTGTGGTTTGCTTTTCTTGGACTGGCCAGTTTTCACAGACATCCTTCCGTACCCTTGCTGCAGGTTTTAACTCTGGCATTCAGGGTTCTTAGAGAGTGAAAGAAAAGATTTCATTATTCAGTACATCCATTTTATACTCATTTTTAGACAGTCTCCCATTTTTAGTATGCACCCCTTTCCTTGGTAGTGTCCCTTAGTTCATTGTCCTTCTGGTTCAACTTCTCCATTGTTGTTGGGATGAGAGTGGGATACTTGCATTGCTGCATGGATTAAGGCAAAGGATCTGTGGTCATTAGATAGACTTTCAGTAACTGCTCATCTTTTTAGCCTCATCTGCGTTCCTGCCCTCTGAACTGGCTGGCTTCTTTAATACTTAACCATTCCAGGACTTATTGCCAATAAACTTGCTTCTTAATATGGTAACTCACAGGCACTTTTCTCTAAGTGATCCTGTTGCTACCTGTTCATCAGTATCTATCTTCTGAAATTTTGATGACACTGCTTGCCTCTTTGAGAGTTGCATTTTTAGCTCTTATCTTTCCATTTTCATTTCTTTGTTGGTATTAGGCTCTAAAAATTAAGTCAGAAACAGAAATAAACTTATGTATTGCTTGATCCTTAATCTTTTACTTCCACTCAGATATACAGGTCATTCTCATTAGTTTATCTTTTAATTTATATGAATGATCATACTGAACACTGAGGGGCTAACATGTCTGTGAGGTTAGGAGAATTATGTTGGATAAGAAAGATATGGGCACTACTATTCAGCATAGTTTTGGAAGGTTAAGCCACAGCAATCAGAGAAGAAAAATAAAAGGAATCCAGATTGGAAAAGAAGAAGCAAAACTCTCAGTTTGCAGATGACATCATCCTCTACATAGAAAACCCTAAAGACACTACCAGAGAATTACTAGAGCTAATCAATGAATATAGTTAAGTTGCAGGATATAAAATTAACACACAGAAATACCTTGCGTTCCTATACACTAGCCATGAGAAAACAGAGAAATTAAGGAAACAATTCCATTCACCGTTACAATGAAAAGAATAAAATACTTAGGAATAAATCTGCCTAAAGAAACAAAAGACCTGTATATAGAAAACTGTAAAACATTGATGAAGGAAATCAAAGATGATACAAATAGATGGAGAAATATACCATGTTCATGGATCAGAAGAATCAATATAGTGAAAATGAGTATATGACCCAAAGCAATCTATAGATTCAGTGCAGTCCCTATCAAGCTACTAATGGTATTTTTCAGAGAACTAGAACAAATAAGTTCACAATTTGTACGGAAATTAAGAAAACCTCGAATAGCCAAAGCAGTCTTGAGAAAGAAGAATGGAACAGGAGGAATCAACCTGCCTGACTTCAGGCTCTACTACAAAGCTACAGTTATCAAGACAGTATGGTACTGGCACAAAGACAGAGATATAGATCAATGGAACAAAATACAAAGCTCAGATAAATCCATGTACCTATGGATACCTTATCTTTGACAAAGGAGCAAGAATATACAATGTAGAAAAGACAACCTCTTTAACAAGTGGTGCTGGGAAAATTGGTCAACCACTTGTAAATGATTGAAACTAGAGCACTTTCTAACATCATACACAAAAATAAACTAAAAATGGATTAAAGATCTAAATGTAAGACCAGAAACTATAAAACTCCTAGAGGAAAACATAGGCAAAACACTCTCTGACATAAATCACAGCAGGATCCTCTATGACCCACCTCCCAGAGTAATGGAAATAAAGCAAAAATAAACAAATGGGACCTAATTCAACTTAAAAACCTTTGCACAATGAAAGAAACTATAAGCAAGGTGAAAAGACGGCCTTCAGAATGGGAGAAAATAAAAGCAAATGAAGCAACTGACAAAGAATCAATCTCAAAAATATACAAGCAGCTCATGCAACTCAATACCAGAAAAGTAAACGACCCAATCAAAAAATGGGCCAAAAAACTAAACAGACATTTCTCCAAAGAAGACATACAGTTGGCTAACAAAGGCATGAAAAGATGCTCAACATCACCCATTATCAGAGAAATGCAAATCAAAACTACAATGAGGTACCATCTCATGCTGGTCAGAATGGCTGCTATCAAAAAGTCTACAATAAATGCTGGATTGAGTGTGGAGAAAAGGAACCCTCTTACACTGTTGATAGGAATGCAAACTAGTACAGCCCTATGGAGAACAGTGTGAACATTGTTTAAAAAACTGGAAATGGAACTGCCATACGACCCAGCGATCCCACTGCTGGGCATGCACACCTGAGGAAACCAGATCTGAAAGAGACACGTGTACCCCAGTGTTCATCGCAGCACTGTTTACAATGGGTAGGACATGGAAACAACTTAGATGTCCATCAGCAGACGAATGGATAAGAAAGCTGTGGTACATATACACAATGGAATATTACTCGACTATTAAAAAGAATGCATTTGAATCATTCTAATGAGGTGGATGAAACTGGAGCCTATTATACAGAGTGAAGTAAGTCAGAAAGAAAAACACCAATACAATATATTAATGCATGTGTATTGAATTTAGAAAGATGGTAATGATGACCCTATATGTGAGACAGCTAAAGAGACACAGAGATAAAGAACAGACTTTTGGACTCTGTAGGTGAAGGCGAGGGTGGGATGATTTGAGAAAATAGCTTTGAAACATGTATATTAGCATATGTGAAATAGATCGCCAGTTCAGGTTCGATGCACGAGATAGAGTGCTGGGGACTGGTGCACTGGGATGACCTTGAGGGATGGGATGGGGAGGGAGGTGGGAGAGGGTTTCAGGATGGGGGACACATGTACACTCATGACTGATTCATGTCAGTGTATGGCAAAAACATTACAATATTGTAATTAACTTCCAATTAAAATAATTAAATTAATTAAAAAAAGAGAAAGATGGTGGGAGGAGAATCTGAATTAATGGTGTACCACAGGACTGAGATTATGTGTTGGGTTAATATCATTCAGAAAAGCACTAAAAGGAGAAGAAATAACAGTGTATTATTTTATACTAAATTGTATTATGAAAATTCAGTATTTTCAGGTTATTCTATTGATAGTATGTACCATGTGAAATTGTATTTCAGTTGCAGTACCTTAGGGATCCCTTCCTGCCTTCCTCTAGTAGATTTTGACAGCAGTGTTTGAGTAAATGCACATGACAGTGCTTTCTGAAGTCATCGTATCAAATATAAGACACTGTCACTGTCTGTGGTTGTTCTGTCAGCTCATATCAGATGACTATACAACTTTTCAAAATTTTGCACCTCTTCCCTAAATTAAGTTCTGTATAAAATTCAGATTTCTCGGAGTTAAATACCTTGAACAATAACTGCAGTATTTTGGCCTCCACGTGAAACAGTAATTAATAGTGGCTTGCCTGAAGCCACAGAAGTACTTAAAATACATAATACTACCTATATCTGAAGCCTTGATTTTTCTGTTTCAGAGTTTTTGGTCTTTTTGTTTCACCATTTCGTGTTCCTAACAAGAAGATTTTCTTTTTTAGGAAGCAGCATTCATGTAGCTTGAAAACAATGTGAGGGGTGCCGTGAGTTGTTCAATGCCAAGACTGTTCCTTTATTTCTTCCTAGTGTGTATGTTTGGGGTATTTTACAAATTTTGGTTTGATGGTAGAATGGAAAGAAGCCAAGTTTATTTTTAAATTATTTTTATGAATGCTATTTCTTGTTTAGAGCAATTTTAGGTTCACAGCAGAATTGAAGGGAAGGTCTGAAATTTTCAATATAGCTTCTGCTTCTGTTTCAGTTTACATAGCCTCCTCCAATGTTGACATCCCTCACCAGGGTGGTATATTTGTTACAACTGATGAACCATATTGACACGTCATATCACTCAAGGTTCATAATTTGTATCACTAAGGTTATTTTTTAATAGCAGCTTTTCTCCATTGTTGAAGTCTATCAGGAGATGACTATAATTATCTTTTAAAAAATCTGAGGTTGAGCAATTAAAAGAAAATTACTTTAGGTAAAAAATTTTCTTAAGGAGAAACTATGCAGGATTTTTTAGTTTTTAAAACATTTAAAAATATCTGAGAAATTTAATGATAAAGTGAAATAATTTCTTGATAATTATAATCTAAAATAAGATGCTTTTCACATATATGTTATTCTTATCAGAAGAGATTTCAGGCAACTTCTGTTTTTAAAGTTATTTTTTATTGAAATAGAGTTGATTTACAGTGTTTCAGGTATATAGCACAGTGATGCAGATATATATATTATTCTTTTCCATTATAGATTATTATAATATCAAGTATAATTCTCTGTGCTATACATTACAGCTCTTCTGATAAGACTCTGAAGAGTCTTATCAATATATACAGCACACAATAGGTATTAAGAGACTTAGATCTTTCATTTGAGATTCAAGGTAGAGTCCTAAACTTGGTGTAAACTTTGTAAAAGAAGCAGTTTATAAAGTAATTTTTTAAAAAGCCATGTTTGTCTATCCATGTATGTAGTTTTGCAGCCAACTGAACTATTTCAATTCTAACCCTAGAGAGAATCTTTCATTAGCTCTTGTCTCCTGATTACTATCTAGATTCTTCTTTTTTTTTTTTTTTCCTTTCAAAAAACTGGTGTAGAATGAGAGTCTGACTCTGGGTGCTTGAGTTAGAATAAAATATTCTAACTCATTTTGTATCCCTCTCATCACTTAACATAATGATTGGAGCAGGGTAAATTATCGCTGATTATAACTTATGCATTCACAGTAGATGTTAAATATGCGAAGGTAGCTCAGCTTCCTTTCTCATGAGGAGAAAAGTGATCCAAGCCTCCTCACTTTCTGACTTGAGCCTGGGCAAAATCCTTACTTCTCTAAACTTTGGTTTTCCTGAATATGAGGTAGAATAGTAATAGATAGCTCTTTTTTTTTTTCCTTTTGATATGAATAAAAATAGCAAATTAGATGTAGTGCATGGCACTTACTTTAAGTGCTCAGTGTTAGGTGGTATAGTTAGTACTACTGCTACTGCTGCTGTTACTATTATTACTATTACTGCTATGTTTATAAAATAATGTAGGCATCGTTTAACTTTCTGAAATACAGCTTCTTAAGTTTGTTGGTTCATGGATTTTGAGAATTTGATAAAAGCTGATAAAATCATAGAAAAAATGTAAGTACACAGCATTTAGACTCCTGCTATGAGGATAATAGGTTCAAGTGGTGAATATTGGGAAATAGCAACCAATTGTTCCATGTTCTTGTAACAGTCAAATAGAAATTAGCAGATTTAGAGGTTCTTCTGAAGCAAAGATTAGTATGTGAGAGATGTTTCTCAAGATGATGTCCTTTAATTAGTGGATAACCATGTAGTGTTTTAGTTAAATTGCAGGCTTCCTGGGCCACATCTCACAAAGAGTCTATAGGGCTTCTTGAACACCCCGGAGTTTGAAATCAAAGATTTTGGTATAATGTTTAATATATCTGTCATAAAAGTTCATAGTTTTCTTAATTCTTCATACTTAGTTCTCCTTCATAAAGTTTCACATATGAAGTATGATACATATTTGATTGGAATGTGGAATGCGAAAAAGAAAGCCTCTTTTCATGAGTATTGGTGAAATGAGTAATGAAGTTTTCTGTGATAAGATCAAATTGTGTTAAACACCTCAGCTCTTCCTCTGCTGTAGGACTGAGCAGAGAGAAAATTACTGAACTCCTCTAATCCATTGTATCCCAATTTGTAAAAATGAGAGAACAATAACATTTTTATTACCACCCTATTTTGAGGATAGAATAAAATGTGTGGATAGCACACAGTAAATCCTTTGGTATATGTTAATGGATTAGAGTTCTTCACATTATCATCATTTTTTGTGGTTTACAATAATGTTAGTGTAATGTTCTTAAGGTTTCTCTCCCTTTTGAATTCTTACCTAGCCTTCAGGGCCAAAATGAGTTTCTCCTCTTTGAATTATGTTTTCCCTACCAGTTATGTCATGGTAATTGTTTACCTCTGTGCTTTATGTCTTTCAGCAAGTAGCATACAGTAGAAAAGATAATGCTCACTTTTTTTTGTTAAATGATACAGAATCCCTTTGGTTTCTTTTAGCTACAGTTGTCATATCGATTTTGCTTATAAGCTGTTGTATTTTAACTTAGGAGCTGTTTTGAGCTATCTTGTTTCTCTCTTTGCATCCTACCTGACCAAGATATTTTGAGGAGTCTGTTTAAACAGGTAGTTTCATGCTTAAATTAATGCCTCTGCATAAGTGAAAGTCAGTTTATAAGTTAAATTTGTTTCAAATTGGAAATCTTACTCTGTATTCTAAAACCAAATGTGATTTTTTTTAGTATCCATATTTTTAAATAACTATTTGTTTAAAATTTGCATAAGTATAATTTTTAAGAGTTCAACCTGTTTATTTTAAAATTGCATCATTTTACCTCCTGAACACTAAACTGTGAAGCCTAACACAAATACTGTAAGAACATCTGAGGTAGATAATTAAAGTATAATTAAGTTTAAATGCCTCGGTGAAGGAGTATAAAAATTATTTAAATTCAATCGGCTAGTACATTTGCAGTTTTCTTTTATTAGGTGTGAAATCTAAGAATCCCCTGCCAACTCTTGAGGGCTCAATCCAGAATGTTGAATTGAAGTACTGCAGCACATCATTGGTCAAATGTGCCTCTGGGACCGTGGGATCAATAAAAATTTGTGCCAAAGCCCCAGGTATGTGCAGCTGGACCGTGTAAAACTTTATTGCCTGTATAGGAGAATTGGCCTTGCGTTTTACAAGGAGCGTTACTGAAACAAGAATTTACTCATTGTTCCTATGAATCAGAGGTTTTAAATTTTTTTATTTTACTTGAAAAAAAAATTGTTAATTGTGCCAGGGTGATACTTCTTGACATTAATAAATTAATTTTTACTTAAGAAGAAAAATATTGCATAGTTTTAAGAATGGTTATGAGGGAAGAGAAATTAAAGTTTATTCTTACATATTTTGGGGTGGAATAGGAGGTATAGACGTATATGACACTTAAAAATTAAATTAAAATGTTGCTAGTATAATGAAATTAAACAGAAACCCCAGCTGTTTTTCAACTTAAGGTTGAAATTGACTTTGCCTTCCTTCCAATACTTTATTTCATAGTATTTTCCTTAAACTATTTGTTATTTAATTTTTTCCAGTGTGGATTAAATGTCTAGATAAGTTTAAAGAGGTACAGATTCCCTTGAATATTTACAGTACAGTGTGTTCATGTTGTTTTATAAGCTTTTCTGAACATGTTCTACATTCATCAACTAAATACTAAAACATTTTAAGGGTTAAAAGTGCATTTAATTTTTATCAGTCATACTTTTTAAAATATAACTAAATGTACAACAAAAATTACCAAGTGTAAATGGAAATTTTATATTATGTTGTTAGTATACTTTAAAATCAAGCATCCTCAGGCTACTTATATATATATATATATATATATTTTTTTTTTTTTTTTTTATAATCTTTTTCATACATTTGTCTGTTCAGGTGACAGTGGAAAAGAGAAGTTGATTCCATTGCTTCAGGGTCCTTCTGACACTAAAGACCTTCACAGCAGCAAGTGGCTCAATGAGAGCAGAAAGCCAGAATCTCTCTTAGCTCCAGATTTGATAGCCTTCACAGTCCAGGTTCCACAATGTATGGAATACTGCCACAGTTCCGGTAAGTACACCATTATTCACTTGTTTTGAATTTTCTTTTCAAGCAAGACTTTTAAAAAGGCACTGTCTTTCTTTCCTTCTCTCCTTTGCTTACTTTCCTTCCCTCCCCTCACCCCTTGTTTTTGTCCATTCTTCCTCTTTTTTTCATTTGTGTCCATTGGGATACACCCTGCAGTTAATTCTCTTTGAAAATTCAAATGAAGTATTTTGTATCATGTTTGATAAATGATGTGTTTACAAACAGTAATGATTTTATTCTATTTTATTAAGAGATAATTCCTTTGTGTGTATAACAGTTAATCTTCAGGTTCACCTACTACTAGTACTAAATCCAACTGAGGTTTAAAATATATCTTGTAGTACATGGAAAAGAGTAAAAGAAATTTAAAACATTGCAAAGAGAAAATATTTTTCTTGGGATAGTAGCACTTTGTGACCCATATTTTGCCATGTTAAAATAGGGGTTTGCGCGTTCTGTGTATTTACAAGAGGGAAAAGATATTGATAGTATAACAAAGGAAAAAATGCAGAAGTCAGGTTCTTATTTCTTAGATTTAATTTTTTTTAGAAGCTCTTTGCCTAGAATCTATTTCATTTTATTCACCACCATAATAGCAGATCTACACTTCTCACGTTGAGAGGAGATATTAGAAGGATCAGTGAAGACCGGGGATAAGGAGAGCCTGATGTCAGCAGTGAGTTCAGTTAGTGTGTCGTTAGTAAAGCCAAGACAATGATGCTGGAAATAAGATAGCTAGATAGATATTCTTAAAGGGTCAGAGATTTGAATTTTTTTCTTTAGAATTAATTGACTAGTGAGGTGATTTCAAATAGCTGCGTAAGAGTAG
This sequence comes from Cervus canadensis, assembly GCF_019320065.1. Classification (NCBI taxonomy): domain Eukaryota; kingdom Metazoa; phylum Chordata; class Mammalia; order Artiodactyla; family Cervidae; genus Cervus; species Cervus canadensis. The sequence continues at coordinate 61,590,057 of NC_057397.1, read as the reverse complement.
AGCTCAATTAACAACAATATGTAACAAGTACTGTAGCTTATAGAAAATGCATTAAACATGAGTTCAAAGTAAGTTCACTTTAACTAAGTTCAAAGTAGAAACCATGAAAAGATTTGTAATTGGCCCTGATGCTGGGAAAGATTGAGGGCAGGAGGAGAAGGGGACAACAGAGGATGAGATGGTTGGATGGCATCACCGACTCAATGGACATGGGTTTGGGTGGACTCTGGGAGCTGGTGATGGATAGGGAGGCCTGGCATGCTGTGGTTCATGGGGTTGCAAAGAGTCGGACACGACTGAGCGACTGAACTGAACTGAACTGAGACAGAGATTATGTGGAGTGAATATTTGAAGCAGTGCACATATGCAGGGATGCAAAACCATTTGAAAGCAGAATTTGATATAGTAGCATTTGTAGCTGGAATGGCATCCACACTAGAAACTGGAAATTAGTATTTGAAAGGTGATTCTGAGAACCCCTGAATCAATATTCATTTGAAGAGAACTCCTCACAAAGACATTTTCATCTTGATGAAGATGAGTGTGGAACCCTAAGGAAAAAATATAAGGATGAGGCCACTACCCATCCCTTATGGGTAGAAGACTTTATAAACCAGTAGTTTAAGGTAGGGCTTGGTAAACATTTTACTAAACGTTTTATTAACATTTTGGGCTTTGTGGGTCATATAGGCTCTGCTTTCCATTCTGCTGTTTTAGCATACACAAAAAAGTTGTGAAAAAGTGAAAGTGTTAGTTGCTCAGTCCTTTCTGACTCTTCACAACCCCAAGGACTGCAGCGCTAGGCTTCTTTGTCCATGGGCTTTTCTAGACAAGAATACTAGAATACTAGAGTGGGTAGCCATTCCGTTCTCCAGCGGATCTTCTCAACCCGGAGACTAGACTTGGGTCTCCTGCACTGCAGGCAGATTCTTTTTACTGAGCCACCAGGGAAAGACAGAAATAGCCACAGGTAGATGAATGGGTGTGACTGTGTGTCAGTACAACTTCATTCACAAAAGAGGAGGTGGGCAAGATTTAGCCTATGTGGATCACCTACCCCTGCATCGGGAGAAACGATTGGTGGTTAAATCATGCTTTTTTTAAATGCCTATTTAATCATATTCTTTGAATATGCTATTGGAGAAATCTCCTTTTTATAATTGTCCAAATAGTAGTTTTTGGTAGGTTTTGTTTTCATATTATTAAATCATTAAAATGTTATAGAATGACCAGACCATATGGTTAGAATTTTGATACCAAAGAAGGGACTAAGCTTACTAGAATCTATTGCATATGCTTTTTTTTTTTTTTAAATAGTTTATAAAAATAAAAGTAAGTTATTTATTTGGGTGTGTGGATCTTAGTTGAGCCATGCGGGAACTTTGTTGAGTCATGTGGGATCTTTCGCTGTGGCTCATGGGCGCAGTGGCCCCATAGTATGTGAGATTGTAGTTCCCCAACCAGAGACTGAAGCTGCGTCTCCGGCATTGCAAGGTGGATTCTTAACCACCAGACCATCATGGAAGTCCCTACTGCATATTCCTACGTAGGACAGGGACTCTTCATTTTTTTGTTTTGCTGTATGTACCACTAGAATGAACTGAGTCAAGCCTATTTAGATAATACTCTGATCTTTCTCATAACAGTATTTGTATTATTCTTTGTAATCTAAATGCATATTCAGGATCTCAATATATATATTTGCATTTTGAACCTTTATATAAAAGTAGACATATGATATTTCTAAGATAAAGTTTTACAGTTTTTCTACTGTTAAGGAGATTCATCTAATCTTCAACATTATTTTTACGTGTAGTGATATATTTATGGATTTGCATGTAAAATTTTAATATCATGCATTTGGTTCTTTGAAAATATTCCTTGGGTGTGTTTTAATCCTCAAATGTAATGTGTTTTTACTTAAACTACATTCACATACTTTATTTAGGGTATTTTTAAATTTAAATTTTCCATCCATCTTGGGAACTGCCACCCACATTCATGGCTTAGATATTTATGATATGTTATTTATGATATGGTTATGAGAGAGCTCATAAGTATTATTTTTTAAAGCTAGTTTTAAAATAATCTTACGTTCCTGTAATAAAGTTTAGAGGGTGTGTGTTTATCTGTGTGTGTGTATATGACTGATGGTATAAACAAGTTGTAAATAAATTTTAGATGAAGAAGTAATTTATTAACAATCCTTTACCAAGTTTATTGAAATATAACCCTTTCAGCAAGTTTTTTCCTAGCTGTATATAAAAACTTTTTTCTCTCTTGTTTGCATATATGTGCGTACTCAGTGGTAAAGAATCTGCCTGCCAATGCAGGGGACGTGGGTTCCATCCCTGGGTTGGAAAGATCCCCTGGAGAAGGAAATGGCAACCTACTCCAGTATTCTTGCCTGAAACATCCCATGGACAGAGGAACATGGCGGACTGTAGTCCATCAGGTTGCAAAAGAACCTCACAGGACTTAGCGACTAAACACACATTCACACTAACACATTTTATTTACTTACTATTCTAAAGTTTTTCTTATCATACTCTGTCATATATGTTACTGATTTGTCTTGTTGAGTTATTTTTCCTGCTATTAGAATTTAATGTTTTATTATGGCTGGAATTTTTTATCTTTCTTGATCACAGATGTATTCCTAGTGTCTAGAGCAATATCCCACAAATAGTAGGCTATCAACAAATATTTACTGAATGAATGAGCAAATGATTATTGTATTTGCTTTTCTTTGGTTTTTGAGGCTGGAGCACCCATGCGTCATTACTAATGTTTGCTTCGAGGGGGGGAAAAAGATTCTGGATAGTTGAACTCTTCTAGATGAACAATTAAGGGAAGCACGGGTAAGCCCTGCTTTCTTTTTTAGAGACAGACCATCCAAAAGAGGTTGTTAATGTGCTCTCCCCGTTGATTTATTATAATTTGAATGAGAGGTTTTGAAATGTGGCAAATAGTGTATTTTAGAGGAGTTTGGTGATCATTCTTTTTGATTGGCTTTTGATTATCACAGCATCCTGTGTGGAAGACAACTGCTTTTGTGCATATGCTCCTAAATTGAAGGGGGTTATTGAATTTGGGGACCGGATAATGTTGTGAATATTATTGAATATATTAGGAAGTGAGTTTTAAGAGAAGCTCACTCAGGATAAAGAGGCAGAGTATTTCAACTGTGACTTCAGAATGTGAGAAAATTGACAACTTTTTAAATGGGATTAAATATAATTGACTGAAAGAAGTATTAACAGTATTAATGAAACTTATTATGGACACAGTATTTTGCAGTTTATAAATCACTTGCATATAAGCTTTTCAACTTTTTGCAAAACAAAGACTGTTTTCAGCACGACAAATTTAGTTTGTGTAACAGAGGAGGAAATTGAGGCTCAGAAGTTGTCCAAATGTTTAATAAGTCAGACTTTGAATCTGAATATAGGTCTTCTAATTGTATAATATTTTTCCACTGTCTCAGGGTATTTATCATTGTGTCTTTTATTCTTAGCATCCATATTGTAAACGTTGTACCACCCAGCCTTATACATTCTCAACTTTGAGAATCTCCTTGTTTACTTCATATTTATTGTTGTTTAGTCACTCAGTTGTGTCCAGCTCCTTGTGGCCCCACGGACTGTAGCCTGCCAGGCTCCTCTGTCCATGGGATTTCCCAAGTAAGAATACTGGAGTGGGTTCCCATTTATTTGTGTAGGGGATCTTCCCAGCCCAGGGATTGAACCGCTGTATCCTGCATTGGTAGGTGGATTCTCTACATCTTAGTCACTCGGGAAGCACTGACTTCCTCTTAAATACTATCAAAAGAGCCACACTTCCATGATGTCACAGGAATGCTTTGTCTTTGAAGTCTTAGCAACTCCATTTGCTCTTTTTCTTCTTCCCCCTTGATCACTTTCTCTACTTGACTGGCGCTGATTCCAAAAAGCTCCTATGGGAGTTCAGTGCAGCCTACCTTCTGAATTCATTGCTACTTTTCACAGGAACCAGTTGGTGGCATTTCTCTTACTTACATTTGTATAGATAAATAGAGAGACTAGATTCTTCTTCACTTCCTTCAGAAGTAGAAGCGCATGGTGAGTGTAAGTCATGTATGTAAAATATTTTAAAATAGGTTCTCAACATTTTTTCTTTTCTTTTTTTAAATATAAACTTTAGCTCTTCTTTATATGCTATATTTTGCCTATGATTTATAGCAGTTTCTGCATGTTAAAAAGTTCTTTCTTAGTCTTTGTTAATCTGATACTAATGTATAAATAAATTTTCGAGTGCCTGCTATTTAGGAATATAAAATGATTACAAAATACTATCAGCTTAGGATCAAAGGGAACTTACAGGACCATCATTCCAATTTCTGAGTCAGTGTTAGTCAGTCTTTTTGATATGTCCGTCTTTTTCTCTGTGCTTCAGATCTCTTGGCCTTCTTTAAATTTCTCAGTGGTGATTATGATTTTGCATATTCTGTTTTTTTCTGTCTGGCATTCTTAGAATTGTCCTTACCTCCTTAACTTATACCTCTTCGAATTTCAGCTTAGTGTTGCAGTCTTAGCTCACCTACTGTATCTTCAGGTAAGCCCAAAGGCTGCTTTTTCCCTTCTCGCTTTCCCAGTTTGATTAAGTATTTGTGTTACATTCATTTTCATAATTCACTGTGCACTTCTTTCATAGCACGTAATGACAGTAGTATTTATGTATCTGTGTGACTTGAGTGCTGTCTGTCTTCACCTTTTGACAGTGAATTCTGAGAGGACACAGTTACTCACTGACTACTTACCATTTTATCTCCAGTACCTAAAATTTCCTGACATATAGGGAATTCTTAGAAAATCATTTATTGAGTGAATGAATAAATGGATGTTTATGACAGATATTCAAGGATACGAATGTATTTGACAGATAAATAGTAAATTCTTAATGTAATACGTGCTAACCATCTACCCTCTTCTCTCCCTGTTTCTTCCTCTTTCTCCTTCTCCAGACACACACCCACACACCCATACCCACACACGCACCCATTATCTTTCTTTGTTAAACCGATATGATTAGTATTAGGTCCTCAGTTTGTTGAACTGAAACTTCCATTTCTTAGTCTTATAAGTGACTTGAAAGAATGTATGTGTGTATGTATGTGCACACATACGTGTGCTCAGTGGTGTCTGACTCTTTGCGACCCATTTGACTATAGCCTGCCTGACAGGTTCCTCTGTCCATGGAATTTTCCAGGCAAGAATACTGGAGCAGAGGAATCGGGTGGGGAGGGAGGTAGGAGGGGGGATCGGGATGGGGAATACATGTAAATCCATGGCTGATTCATGTCAATGTATGACAAAAACCACTACAATATTGTAAAGTAATTAGCCTCCAACTAATAAAAATAAATGAAAAAAATAAATAAATGAAAGTACCTTAAAAAAAAAAAAAAGAATACCAGAGCGGGTTGCCATTTGCTTCTTCAGGGGATCATCCCGACCCAGGTGTCAAACCTGTGTCTCTTGCATCTTTTGCATTGGCAGGCGGATTCTTTACCACTGAGCCACCTGGGAATCAACTCTAAATATATCTGACAAAACTTAATATGTTATGTTTCATTGGCATTTATGTATGATTGTACCTTTTCCATTGAAACCTTCATCTCTCTTGGCCCTCAGGAGCTATGTATAACACCTGATATCTTTTACTTTTTTTGTACATACTGTGAATGGTGACAATGACTCTCTTTATTCTGGACTAGCTTTTAAAGGATATTTGTATAGTGAACAGTATTGGGAGATAGATCCAGTGTCCCTCTGGAGCCAGTGGAGTGCCTGCTTACTGCCCATTATAAAAGATCTGGTTCCTCAACACAGGGTTCATTTCTCCTTTTTTTAATTTGAAGTACTGTTGATTTGCAGTGTTGAATTAGTTTCAGGTATAGAATTCATTTCTTATAATTCATTCCACTGCATGTGCAGTCATCAGCCTGGATACATCTTTGTTGTTTCTCTGTGAAACTTGAGGGCAAAAGGAACTGATATAAATACGTATGTTGATACTCATGCTGCTTGCTGGGCCATGAGTAATACAGTCCTTTGTCTGACTTAGGAGTCTCCTGTCTTCTACATCATTCATTATAGCTCACAATTCTTGACACTAGCACAGTATAGTCTGTTGGTTCTCCTTATTGAGCCATCTTCATTTCCTTCCTCAAATGTGTTTCTTTCCTTTGTATCTTAAGTATATGTTGTTTCTGATAGTGTGACCAGTCCTCTTCTGTTTGTTTGATTTATTCAACAGTGTGTATGTATGTATGTATGTGTGTGTTTGTGTGTTTAGCAAGCAACCCTATGTGTATATCTCTGTGTCCATTTATTTTCTCTTGAGAGCCAAACTCCAAATTTTAACCACCTCTTGACCATTGCTCAGTGGATATTTTACTGTTGCCTAACATGTTTAAAGCAAAACTCAGTGTTTTGCTTTAAACTCAGTTTCCCTCATCCCACTTGATACGCCATCATTCAATTTCAGTTAATGGTACTGCTTACCTCTTAATGGTGAAAATTTTAGCACTAGGTTAATTGCACCTTCTTTCTCCCCTGTGTATGGTAGATGTTCCACAAAACTTTTTTTTTTTTAAACTGAATAGTCCAGGATAAACAGAATAAATTTATTTTAGTCACTTCCCATGTGATTTGCCTTCATACATCCATGACATGTTTGAAAAAGTCTCTTTTAAAATTTAATACAATCCTTCACATAGCACAAATTATGGTGTATTTTCTAGATATATATAATGAACTTCTATTTAGTTACTATTTGTCTTGAGCTTTTGTGCCTCTGGAAATTAGAGTTTTTCACACAAGCTACTGTTAAGACACTGTTCTGTATTTTGTAGTCTTAATAAATTTATAAATTTACATGCAGAATGTTACATTTATTCCTAGAAAATTTCATCTAATTGATTTTGTTCACCGTTAAGGAAGATGATAATCTTAGACTGTAGTTACTTGTGCAAGTAAGATGAACATGCTGTATTTGCTTTTGACATATAAAACTCAAAACAACTATTTCTTTCTAATACTAGAAAAATAGAATTAAATATTTTTGAGGATATATAAAAATCATTTAAAACAACTGTACCTCTGAAAATATCATTTAATTTATAAGATGGTTTAAGCTGAACTTTCTGTTCCCTGGTTTTAATCAGTTTAAGAAATTGTTTTAACATTACTAGATTGGACTGTATTAAAAGTTATTTTATATTTTAACCATAAAATATGTACTTTTGATTGTAGTTTTTGGGAAGGACAGTCACAATTCTGTTCTCTGGAAACTCATATTTAAATTGGTAAGATAATTCTTTCCTGATTAAAATATACCAGCAACCACACACACTCTTCTTTCACCATTTTTAGTTGGTTGGTTAGGATATGGATTGTTAAGTAATCTTGAAAATGAAGACAATATATTTTGGATTATAAATTTTAATTTGGGGAAAATTTTTGTTGTTGTTCAAAAAAATTCTTCTTATAATGTAGAATTAGGTAAATTGCCTTGAAGTTATGTTTTTAGTATTTTTGACAGGATACATGAGTCAGAATGCTTATATATTGTAGCAATTAAAGACAATTCACATTTGCGGTTTGGGCATAAACGTGTAAAAATTATACCCATCTATCTTGTTACATTTCCTCTCTGCTCCCCAAGGACTATACTATGTACTTTATCTGTGATTGCTGCCAGTTTTCTATCATGTTCCCACTGGGCTTCTGGTGCAAAAAATCTTATCCTCTTGATGACAGAGCTTGCCTGAATGATTTCATGCTCCTAGCATTTTTGTTCACGGGAATTAGGGGCAAAATGTAACTACAGCTGAACAGAGCATCTATTTTTGTAATTTTGGAGTTTAGGCTCTGTTATTGGAACTAAATGAAGAGATGCAGGTGTTCTCCAGTCCAAGCCCTTTGGGAGTTTTGATGGTAGATGCTTGAAAAGAAAATGCATGTGTTTCCAGAGTCAAACAGCAGCTGTGAGACAAGGATTTATGTTTTTCTCAGAACTTTGGGATTTCAAAATGTTACATTTAATCACAAGCACAGAAAGGGGAGCAAATGTTAAAGATGTTACACATAAAAGTAAGTTTACTGATTTCTTTACCATATGAACTATTTGTGGGACTATAGGAGCACAGTGATTTTTAATCAGAATATAAACAATTTCTAAAGGATTGTGATAGTTACCAGGACATAGCCTTTTGAGAATGCTGCATTTGTAGCACAGAGAATTTTTTATCCTACTAAGGATTATGCTGTGGTTTTTTGTGTGTGTGTGTTTTTTTTTTTGTTTTCATTTAGACAGATACACACACATATACAATGAAAGATTTGGTAAAATTTTTGCCAAATGCGTTTTCATTATAACTTTTGGGGCAAAAGTTTAAAAAAACATTTTATATTAACACAGCCCAAGGTTTTTAAGTATAAGAAAAAAAATTATATCTAGCATAGTAATTAAGGGAATTTTGCACATATTTAAAGCATACGTTTATCTGTATTAAAGCAGATATACATTTAAAATGGTTTTTTTTCTGTTTCAAATCATGAAGTTTGTCTTATGGTTGATTATCTTTAGTTAAGGAAAACTCTCCCATATTTCTTTGCTATTCTCATATTTTATGTTTTTTCTTAAGTAAAATTATTCACTCATTCAACAAAATTTTTGCAAGTTTTCTGTGTATAGAAATAAAATGGTACATCAAAATCTCTACTGTAAAGAAATTTTTGGTATATTGAGAAGATAGGCATATAAACACCAAGACTAAATCAATGAATAAATGAATGAATGACTTACTAAAATAGCTTATATTTTGAGTGCAGCTTTACTCATTGTAAGCTATATTATTTTGAGCAAGTTAAACTCGAGTATTGGTTTCTCATCTGTAAAATGAGTGTATTTTTATCTGATTGTTTGGTATGTACATTAAATTAAACACTCTGTCTTCAAGTCCATTGTAATAGTAAAACATAATGCAAACTCTTAAGTATTAACTTTATTCTGACCAAAGTAGTAATCTTTGTTAATCATTATTTTTATTCAAGGCTCATGGTTTTTCTCTCGAATCCTTTTCTTTCCTATCATGTTCTTTGTATGTCAGCTGATCCCTGTCCACTTTAAATTTTCCTCTAAGTTAACTGTGTAAACCTGTGGTTCTGAAGCTACGAGCAAATCCTTTACCTAGTCCCAGGATTCTACCTTCTTCCAGTTTGAAATGTCTGCTGGATGGCATAATGGTAGGAGTCAGAAATAGTTCAGAAGCAACAGGAAATTACTTTGCTTGTTTCTTTGAAAGGTCCCATATTCTGGAAGAAAGCCAGTGCAAGGAATCTCTTGAGCCTTGTGGGTGACCAGTTGTTTTCCTTATTTATAGCACAAATTCAAAATTTTGTATTTTTTTACTGCTGTGTAGTAAAAAGAAACTGGTATTCTGAGTAAGTGATAGCTTCATTTGTAAGTAGTAAATTATTATATAAGAAATATTTTACATTGTAATGAGCTTTAAGTGAACTTCAACATAAAATATATAATGTTCTGTGTATTTTCATATGGATCAAAAAGCTAACATTATTACTTCAGTGTATTTTTATATTTTAGATAACGATGTCTTCAAAACGAGATTTTATTTTTACATTTTCTGTTTAGATTTTGAAGTTAGTTGTCATATTGGTCAAATGAGATGTAGAAGCCTTAATGAGCCACTAGGAGTTGATTTATGAAACAGGAGTAAATTTCCCATCAGTTTTTGCTACTTGCTTCTTCCCTTAATTGTTGTATCCCTTCTAGAAGAAACTTGATTCCACAGATAGCTTTTGCATCTGTTCTGTCAGCACAATATTCACAGCAATCATCCTTACACAATTAATTCATTTCGTAAATAAATGATGAAAGTTAGTTGTCCATTAATGTGTAAGAATTTAAGCACTTTTCTAAGATTGTTTTATTTTAATTTCAGCTTCTTCTAACTTCTGTCCTTACTCCTCCTTCCCTTTCTTCTCTCTCTCTCCTCTCCCTTCCTAATTAATAACCCCTTTCTAAGCAGCACCAGGGCACTTTGACCATATCACAGGGCAAACAGTCATAACTCTTTATAGGATTCTTTCCGCATGAAACTGGTCAGGATTGTAACAAGTACATGATAAATATTTGGTAAATAACAGGCCTGTCCTAAGGAAATGATTTTTGCCTTTTGATATAACCTTTTTGTCTACAGATCCACATCATTTTATTTCTAAATTGATCTGTGGGGGGAAAATGTAGTCTGGTTTCAGCCTGTTGGAGAATGTTTTTAAAAAGTGAAATCTTGCCTCTCATATATATATAGAGAGAGACATAAAATGGACAAATGTTAAAGATTATTATTTCATATAGGTATAAAATGAATGAATTTTAAAGATTATTAACATCATTGTCAATGAGAGAACCAGTCAGGTGTTACAACTAGATCAAAGGAGAGTTTTTTAAAAAGACATTTCTAGATCAGTAATACTGTAATAAATTTGGAAATGCACAGAAAACAGGCTCCTTCTGCAGTGAGGAAGGGAAGTCATTTGTATTTCTACCTGACAAAATTTATTTGCGTCTATAGTGAATAATTCTTTTGCATTGTTGTCAGTTATCTACCATTTAGAGATTTGTAAGAGAACTCAAAGGCAGTGATAGGTACAGAGTCCCTCTAGAATCAGACTCAGATAACCTCTGAAGGTGTACTCTGAACAATGCAGAGCTCTTCATTGAAACACAGTTTTTTCCCTATAAGCCCTATGGAATTCCAGATGGCTAGGCTATTTTTAGCTGAGATGGTTTAAATATAGAGGCAGGTCAGAGTAATTTTGTGAAGCAAATATTTGGTATATGGAAGAAAAATTAAAGGAAAATAATACCACCGGCAGAGGGCAGTGATGAAGTTAACAGTTTCCTCTCATCAAAAGATACATTGATTGTTGAAGAATTCTGGGCTAATTCTGTAGACCTTAATTTGAATTTAACTTTTGAAATCTTGTCATATTAAGTTCCCTTCAACCAGGTGCTTGGTTAGTATCTGCAATGAAAAAGGTCTTATGTTTATTTATTTTGTTAATATATAAGATATCCTGACCTGGTTTTAAAGTAAATAATGTGTTCTAACTTATTAAAAGGCTTTCCTGGTGAAAGTGTTCATCCAACAAAAATTTGAATACTTCTCTCTATCGCGTACTGCTTTAAGTATTGAGAAAGATGATTTCACACACACACACACACACACACACACACACACACACACACACACACACACACACACGAAAGAGGAGTTGTTGAACCTCACAGAAGTAACCTTTGCTTGATTATGACATTTTTATTTTAGCAGATAATTGTGTTTTTTCTTAGAGAATTAAATGTTTTATATAGTGTTATCTAAATTATAAGAAGCCTTTCTTCAAATGTGAAAATTACATCTTATCTGATATTTTCCACTGAAGAGATGGAATTCTGAAATACTGTGAAAGTATTTTTAAGAATATAGTAGACTTGTGCAGAACTCAGTTATAGTTAAATAGCAATAAAGAAAAGAAAAAATGCATCACAGGAAGATGGCAAGTACTTAAATTAAAATGTGGTGGGACTATTAATTTGTGCAAAATTTCCAGAAATCAATTTAGCAAAACTTATTAAGGACTTTAAAAGTGGTTATCAGTCATAATTCTACTTTAAAGACTATATCATTAATGAGTAATCCCAGATGCACTTAAAGACTTGTATTTAAAAATGTAAGCGTAATCATATCAGCTTACTTATAATAATCACAAATTTTCCTTGCTATCCAATAGTAGGGAAATTATAAAGATAAATTTAAAGAAGAGCATCTTTGAAATCAAGCAATAGAAAATGTATATCATAGAAAAATGTTTATAATAAAAGCTTATGTGGAAAAATGTTAAACCTACATATAATAAAATTTGAGTTTTAAAAAATTTCTCTTAACATAATGTATGTACATATATATTTACATATATTAGATAAATTAATTTTTAATAATGATTATCAGTGTTTGATGGGATTGTGAGTCATTTCCCATTAATATTTATATTCATAGGAAGAGTGTTTAGTATTTTCTGCAAATGGTATGCTTAAATATTTCTTTTTTAAAATGCTTATTTTCAACTATTTTATGGATTATTATGGTTATCTTGCTCACAAATAAGCATTCTTGCACATTAATTCATATATAATCTTTTATATTTAAGTAGAATTTTACTTTGAAAACAACATGTGTGTCCTAAAATCCAGAGTTTACAGCTTAGTTTTTATAGATACTTCAGGGGGTGTTAGTGTATAGCTGAATAAAATAGCAGATTTTAAGAGGGCATAATTTCCATTTCTCCTTAAATAGTTTCAGTCTTATGATTAAAATGTTTAAAATGATTTTATTTTCCTGTAACTTGTTTTGTATTTATAAAGTGTCTTCCTGTTCAGCTATCTGGGATCATTATACACAAAAACGCTTCAGTGAAATTTGATTTAAATGTGCACTTATGACTTAGCTCTTTGAATATTTGAATGATTAGGATATTTGAATACACATGTGAATATTTGAATATATAAGATCAAAGAATTGTCATAGTTAAAATTCAAGGCCTACTCAATAAATTTCTTCTTAAACTCACAGTGAAGTTGAAATACTCTTTTAAGTTTTTAGTGAAAACTAGTAGAAATAAGTACTCTAAAAATAGTACTTTAATGGAGGAATAAATAAAAAAATCTTCATATCTATAATTGTTCTGTTTCAGGTAAAAGTAGACTTATGCAGATAGAATACTAAAAAGATACTTTTAGAGAGACAGTTAAAGATATTCACTGGCATTTCAAGGATATTAGAGGTTGATAACAATGTTTCTTTTTGTTGTTTTACTGTCATTTCCAAATAGTTTATGTTATTCTTCATTCAAGCATTATTTATGATTATTAGACATGATTAAGTTTACTTCTGGGCTTCCCAGGTGGCTCAGTGTTAAAAGAATTCACCTGCCACTGCAAGGAATGCATAAGAGGTGGGTTTTAATCCCTGGGTCGAGAAGATTCTCTGGAATAGGAAATGGCAAACCACTCCACTATTCTTGCCTGGGAAATCCCATAGACAGAGGAGCCTGGTGAGCTACAGTCCATGGGGTTGCAGAGTCAGACACGACTGGTAATTTTCTGAAGTTATGAGTTCTAATTGATGAAAGGCAGATAGAGCTTGGTGAACTGTCTTTGGGGAAAAGGGGAATTGATGGGCCTGAAACTTTCTAGTATGGTAATAAGCAGTCACTGAATGGAGAGGAAAGAGGGAAGGAAGAGTAGACAACAGTAAACAAGCAGTTATTAGGTAAGAGTTTAAAAAAATTGATTTTATATTCTTAAATCATTAATTATCAGTTATCCTAAAATAAGATTTTGTTATAATCAGTAATGCAGGGTAGAAGAATACATTTTTTTAAAATATATTTTATTTTTAAAAATATATATATATTTTATGAAGTATAGTTGACTTACAGTGTTTGAGGTGCACAACAAGGTGATTCGGTTATACATAGATTATTTTTGAAATGATTTTCCGTCATAGTTTATTACAAGATACTGCCTGTTTATTACAAGTCATAGTTTATTACAAGATACCCTATGCTATAGAGTAAACCTTTGTTGCTTGTTGCATATCTGTTTTTTAACTTGAAATGTAGCATTCTATTTATACTAAATCAAGCAAGTGGGATCAAAATGTAATATTTTTTAGTTAGGCAAACATTTATAAGTTTTCTGAAATATACATATTATACATATTTATTTATAAGTTTTTGTACTACACTTGATAAAGGATTGAGAAAGAACAACAACAACAAAAAGAGATGGAGAAATTGGAGAACATAAGCTAAATGAAATGGGAGCACTGAAAATGAAATAGAAAAAGTGAAACAAACTAGATAAAAGATTTTTTTTTTTTTTAAACATGACTGCTCATTAGAAACATATCTGGAGCTCTGGAAGAGAAAAAAAAGCAATACCTGAGCATTTGTAGAAGAATACATATGTTTTAATGAGGAGAGATTTTCCAGGTAATTTCTAGTCCAGAAGAAAAGCATAAAGCAAGCCTGTCATGTAGATGGTCAGATGTCATCAGAGTCAAGCAGCTGGGGAGTGGAAGAGGCAAAGGTGACTCTTCTTGTCTGGTGTTCTCTGTATTATATAATTTAAATAATCAGGTATGCATGTACTTTGTGCACAAAACTTGGGATCCAAAGTTGAAAAAACTCTTTTACTTTTTATTGAGCTTATACTTCATGAGGGACACTTACAGGTAAGCAGTTAATTAAAAGGTGATTTAAACATTGCCATAAAAGAAGGCGTAGCAAGGGAAACCGTTTACCTATGCCTGGAGCTTAGGAAAGCTTTCATGGAATCAGTCATGTGCAAGGTGAGACATTAATTATGAGCTGGAGGAGAAAAAAAAATGGGTCAGGTTTGGGGAAACTGCAGTTAAGTTCTGTGTCAGCTTGAAATGGAAGGGGGAGCGTGATAAGAATTAATGCCTGTTGAGATCAGCAAGCTACCTCAGGTTATGAAAAACCTTGGAAGTCATTGTAAAGATTTTGGATTGAGGGCCATATGGAGCATTTGAAAGTTTTTATCATCATCTTTATGCTTTAGAAATCAACATAGGTAGTAGTATGGATGATGGTAAAAGACAGGAAGCAGGGACAGTAAGAGAATGTTGCAGTGAAAAAACTGATACTGTCAATAGAAAATCACAAATTTATGGGATTGTAATGTGTTGGAATCAGCAGGAGTTGATGGATCATTGAATATGATCGCCAAGGGAAAGGGTATAGTAGGCCAGTATCCCATGTCTGGTTTAAAAAGCTGGAGAGCTCGGTACATGGTACAGTGCCCGTTGCTAAGATGAGGTCCAAAGGAATGAGAATCAGATCTGTTTTTTGATGATAGAGACATTTGGTCTGCAGGGCAGGAGATGTAAGAGACCCAGGTTCAATCCTTGGGTTGGGAAGATTGATCCCTGGGGTAGGAAATGGTAACCTACTCCAGTATTCTTGTCTGGAGAATTCCATGGACAGCAGAACCTGACAGACTACAGTCCTTGCATTCGCAAAGAGGCAGACACTACTGAGTGAATAACACATGCGCACACGCGCGCGCACACACACACACAGACATTTGGTATTTATAGTAATATTTTTCTGGTTCTTCTCATGCACCAGGTATTTCAGTAAGCATTTTAAGTAGAACCAAAGCAGTCCATCTCTAGAACTCATACACTTACCCATTACACCAAGAGCAAAGAGTAGGGAAGAATGCAGATCCCCCAAAATTGATTAGTCAGCTCATTTCATTCTGCTTAATTTCATGTATTGGCTGATAGCTGCATGCATGAAACTGCTAAAGGGTGGTATAAAAATGTATTCAATACTAGTCCCCATTGAGTAATATACCCATATAGCTAATTCTAGAAAACAAGCTTAACAGATACTATAACTGATTGGGAGAAAACTACATCTGTCTGAAAATAGATGGCAGAGATTAATTTGAATGGGAAGGGAGGATTGGATGATAATAGGAAAGTTTTTTCAAGTAAGGATAGATACTGAAACCTGTAATAATAGAAGATTACATGTGAGTTGAAAATTCTTACTGTTTAAACATTGCAAATACTTTCAGTTTCTGACGTTGTTTTACTTTAAATGTTTGGTCATTATTATGAGTCGGCTTCCCCAGTGGCTCAGGGATAGAGAATCTGCCTGCCAGTGTAGGAGATGTGGGTTTGATGCTTGGGTCGGGAAGATCCCCTGGAAAAGGTAATGGCAACCCACTCCAGTATTCTTGCCTAGAAAACCCTGTGGACAGAGGAGCCTGGCAGGCTACAGTTCATGGGGGTCACAAAAAGAGACGGACATGACTTAGTGATGGAACGACAATTTTTATGAGTGCAAGTCCATATTTTTATAAAGTATAAAAGTATATTTTTGTTAAAGTTTAATTATTTAAAAGTGTATGGTATATATTTATGGTAATGGAGTTTTTCTTCTAAAGTGTTTCAGTATATTCAGATAACTATAATCAAAATTGTATTTAAGATTTTCAAATTTTACAGTGTGATTATACAACATAAAATATTTGTAATACTTGCTATTACTGCTTTTGTTTTCTAAGACACTTTTTAAAAATTGAATATTTGGATCATTAGATTGTATTTAGCTTATATGGCCTTGCTTGAAGTTAATTGTTAATATTAAGTAGAACTTGACTCTTAGTTTTGGAAAAAAAGTAGCAGAAGTTAATAAATATTTTAATTGTATGCATTGTTAACAAGCCATAGCATTAGTAAGCCTCAGTCAGCCTCTGAAAGGGATGACTTAACACAACTGTTGATGCATTTGGAGTGAAACATCTTTATCAAGTTAATACTAGAAGCAGTCATACCCTACTTGAATTACTCATTTATAATAGCTGAACAGCAGCCTGCATGTGGACTTTGAAATCCTGGGAAAATAAGATGCCTGCATATATCCAAATGTTGAAAGCTTAACTCTCAGCAGCTGGAAAATGTTGCGTTCCGTGGTCATCTGCTAGGTTTTTGGTTTTCAGGGAGATGTGATCAGTGTAGTTACTGACCAGCTTTATTTATTACTTTTAATGATGATAGCCTCTGATGTCAACCTCTGAAGTTTGTAACTTAAAAGATTGTGTTTAAATACAGTGTATTTAAAATTTACAGAAATCTAAC
The DNA here is from genome assembly GCF_019320065.1 of Cervus canadensis. Classification (NCBI taxonomy): domain Eukaryota; kingdom Metazoa; phylum Chordata; class Mammalia; order Artiodactyla; family Cervidae; genus Cervus; species Cervus canadensis. The sequence continues at coordinate 61,573,250 of NC_057397.1, read as the reverse complement.
ACATAGATGATTTTACTTTGCTCAAGCTTATCACATATACTCCTATTACTAAGTATGTTAAATATTTTAGATGACATGATAGATATTACTTGTCTACTTTAAATGAAGCCTACAGTGTTTTTGTCTCCATGATTCACAAAATATGCTCAACGTATTGCTGTTCTGGTTAAGTTTTATATATTAGATCTATTCATGTGCAAAATTTTTATATTTCCTAAAATGCAGGTTGTGGTTCTATTTTAAATCAAACGACTTATAAACAAAGCAGCTAACTATTTGTACTTCTTATTTGTCATCTTTTTACTACCATCTGATGTCTAGTCAGGAAAAGAATTTTAGAAAACATGAAATGATAAAGGATAGGCTAAGACAAGTTTGTTTTATGAAGGAAGAAATGGATCTGTAACTTTGAAGCTGTTACTTGCATTTTAACTGTGGAACCATATCTTTGTATAAATCACATGATATCACTTTGATTGTGTCTTAATCCATTACGTGATTGCAACACCAGGCACTGAATAGTTTTCTGTGGATTGTCCACTATATAGAGACATCCCTTTAAAGAGGTCATCGTTCATGTCATAAACCAACTGTATTTGCTAATTAACATTATTTTTATTATTTATTTCAGGATTTTAGACAGAGGACAGTAAAATTATTATTCTTACAAACTTAGCATGTTATGACAGTATCAAACAGATGGAAGTAAAATTAAGGAAGGTACCATGTGACTGGCTAATAAGCTATAGATAATATTGATGTTGCCATGTTTGACAAGTTTCTTTTTTTAAGTTGGTCTGTTAAAAATATTTCTCACCCTTAAAAAGTGTTTATATAAGATATCATCCTCATTGACTAACAATTGATGAACCTATATTTACAGGTATTATGCCAGTGACATAATGAGAAAATTTTACACATACTCATAGTAAATATCATTATATTGATATTTTAAAAAAATCAATCTGTAGTTAACATGAGCTAAGTAGTTGGCTTTGCTTTTTTTATTTTAATTCATTAATTTTTGGCTGTGGTCATCGTTGCTGCAGGGTAGCTTTCTCTAGTCGTGGGGAGGAGGGCCTCCTATCCGTTGTGGTTAGCAGGTTTCTTATTGCTGTGACTTCTCTTGTTGCAGAGCACGGGCTCTAGAACTGCTTGGGCTTTAGTAGTTGCAGCCCACGAACTTAGTTGCTCCATGGCATGTGGGATCTTCCCAGGCCAGGGATCTGAACCCATGTCCCTTGCATTGGCAGGCGGATTCTTAACCACTGGACCACCAGGGAGCTCTTGCTTTGCTCTGTTTTAAGACATGCTTCTGTAACTGTATCCTACTTGTCTGGAAGGAGCACATGCCTCAAAGAAAAGTTTCATCTACAAAATCAGTGTTGTATGTTTTCCTGAATCTTTGAATCTTCTTTTTAAACCTATCTTGATATCTTTCTCGGTGGCTGTTTTTTATTTAGAACCCTTTTAACCAATCTGTATTTGTGTGCATATGTGTGTTTAGCCAAAGGTGAGCAGTTATTTGTTTTTTGTGTGTGTGTATGTTTTTTGCTTTTGACACACTGCACAGCATGAGGGATCTTAGTTCCCTGACTAGGGATCAGACCTGTACTCCCTGCATTGGAAGTGCAGAATCTTAATCATTGGACCACCGGGAAAGTTCCAGGAGGGAGCAGTTTGGCAATGCTGCCCCCAGCATATCAGTTCATATACTGTTGTTTGTTTCCTATGCCTTTCTCTTATCTCCAGTTCTGAAGTAGTTCTTGGGCTCTATCTTTGGTAATACTTAAGTGTATAACACATGCAGCATTAATTTGTTCTTTGATAAATAATAGGTTGCTTATTCTAAATAATTTTGTGTCAACATTTGAAAAATAACCTGTCAGTTTAGGAAAAAAAACTTCTAAGCAAAGTGTTGGTTGTAGAGTAAATACTGAAATAGTATGCAACTGGAGCATGGTAAGGTTGCTGTGTGGGTTGTCTTCTGTATTCTAAAAAACAAAACAAAAACACTCTTTGAAATCTATTTAGATCTTCCTTGACTCAATGAGTGGTAGCTTGAATTTGTTGCTATACCCCCTGATCGGTCTGTGACCAACTGTAATATTTGTTTGGCTAAGAATACAGTATAGGTTTCCAGATCATTATTGGTTTGTTTCTACCAGTCTTGTTAATTACAAAAGGGCTTTTGCTGGGAAATATGATGGAGTCTCTTCTGTGTTTTCTTACTTATATTCCTTTTACTTTACTTACCTATTTAAGAGAGATTGCCTGTGTTATTCTAGAGCTAGGTTCCAGTCTCAGCTGTGTCTTTATTGGGTGTTTATCACTCATGCAGGGCCTTCTAGATTTTTTTTCTACACTAAGACTGCTATCCAGTCATCATTTGGGGGTTTCAAGATAATGAATTTTCTGTCTATTACTAGACTCACTTGGCCATTACTTTATTCTCTACAGCTGGGTTACTAGGGCAGTCTCTAGTAATCTGTAGTAATCCATAGGACTTCAGATTATCATATCAATATTGATATTTTAATGCTGAATACCAGTAAAATATGCTAATTAACATTATCAAAAGGTCTGTCTTTGTTGTTTGAAACCAGTTGAGAAAGAGAAGACATAAAGCATCATTATTTTGCAAAATCGATGCTAGAGACCGTGGCCCCCAATTTCTAACAAGGTGCAGATTACCCCATAATTCATACTATGTTTTAACTTTATAACTACATGTTTTTTCCTATAGTGATGCCACCATTTGAGGTGGCATTAAGAATGAAGCCTGTTTCAGGTAAAGGCTAGTGCATTCCAGGATCAGTGAATCCAAAAGCGAAATTCCAGTAGTAGTAGGATTTCGAAGCAGCTGCAGAATTCTGTGCAGAGCTCCACATGCCATGGATCTTTAGAGTGCTCGTTTCTTGTTTGCGACCACTTTAGTGCTGGGTGTGTCTCAGTGCCTGAAAAGAAATTTATACTACAGATGTCTCACTAAAGAGAGCTGCTTTCCCATTTATACTCAAATCTACTTATTTGTGGTCTGCCTGTAATTCTCTACAGCTTCTGAATAAATTTTGATGTTTCCATGATCCTAATTTATTAATTTATGACAACATAAATGATAGATTGTATAGTAGTTAAAAGTGTGGGCTTTGAAATCAGACTGATTCCTGACCCTGTTGCATACCATCTCTGTGACTGTGAGCAAGTTTTTGGATTCTTCAGTAACTTTGTTTTCTCATTGGTAATATGGAGATGATAGTAGTGTCCGTGTTACAGGGGTATGACAAGATTAAGTGATTTCATGTGGCGAAACTATTTTAGAGTAAGATTTGTCACATACGAACCTCAGTAGTTATCATTGTCATGTAAAAATTTGTGACTAGAATTCCCCAAACAGAAATAAACTAGTATTTATTTCCTAGTTAATCAGAAATTACTTTCCTGTGAAGGCATATTTAGGTATAAGAAAGAAAATTTTAATTAAGTTCAGGTTTTTTTTTTTTTTTTTTGTGGAATAAAACTTTATATCCTGTGCGTAAAATGAATTGATAGTATGTGTCTAGCATTAGATAATTCTAATCATATCTGTAAAGGTAACTCTTAAATTTATGCTGGTCCCTACTGTTTGGAGTACCAACATTTTCCCTGATCAGCAGATGAAGTTTTGGTTATCTGTGAAACATTTTCTCTTGAATAATTCACCAGCACATTATACTCAGCCCTTCCAAGTTAAATTCACCCTTTTACTCCAACTCTGCACCTTAACCAGTGAATGGTGGTATTACCAGTCCAGTCAGAAACCTAGTAATTGCCCTAAACTTTTCCCTTCCTTCCTTTCCCATGTTTCCTATTTGGGCAGTAATCAGTTTCTCAAGACTTTTCTATAAAACTTTTTTGTAAGACAGATCTGATCCTTTCCCTTCTTTTTAAAATACCCTTCAGTTGACTTTCTACTATCTTTCTGGATAAAGGACAGACTTCTTAGCCAAACATACAAATTTGTTCTTAGGTAATGTTTTCACTACACTGTGTGGAGCTGTTTTGAATTCCATGAACATGCCATTCTCCCTTACTGTCTTCATTTGTGGGTACAGTTTTCAGGACATAGGAAGCTCCTTGGTTTGCTCCTCTTACTCTACAGTTAAAGCATTACTACCATTAAAAATCCATTCCCAGGTTTACCTTCCGAGACAAGTCAGGTGCCCTTTCACGTTTGCTTTTCTCCACCCCCACATTCTGTAACCCCTTATGAAATTTCGTTAAACTATTTATCAAAAATTATGATGATTAATTTTTGTCAGCATTTTCCATTGAATTATAATAGCTCAAATACAAGGACTGTTTCTTAATATCCGTGAATGCTTAATGCTTAGTTTTAGGCAAATGGTTAGTGGTCAATAAAAGTTTGTTGAATTAATAACTGAATTTGAGAATAAAGTCCTTGGTAACATTTACATGGTAAACCTGTCTTTAATGGAAGATAATGAGAATTAATTCCTAGTAATTATTCTCAGGAGGCAAAAATGGACTGAACTCCATGCTTTTGCCCGTTTGACATTAGTCATTCTGTTAGTTTCTTTGTCTTATTTATTTACCACTTTGGCCGTAACTATTTGGTGTTACCATTTTTCTTGTTAATACTAGTCACTCTGTCAAAAAGTATCTTTCATCTACTTATAATTCATAACTTTAATGTTTATTTTTGTTTTATTAGATGACCAGAAGTACACATTTCCCTGATAGTTTACTTATTTATTATCATAAATGTGAAGTGGGTTCACTGAGCCTTTGTCAGACTAAGGGAGTCTGACAAATTGGTTAGGAGGACTTGCCCTTGGAGGGCATGAAACATGGATCTGTTATTCACAGGATCAGAAGTCAGAGAACTGTGTGGCCAGGGTAAATTTATGTCAGTTAGGGAGTTTTTCCTGAGAGTGGATAAGAGACTAAGAATCTGCATGCACGGAGGTCAGCACTACGGGGATAGGAGGTAAAAGTGATAGCTCAAGTGCCAGAAAGGCCAACATGGTAGGGGTTTATGTGTCTTAATTATTATTTCGGGGTATCTGGCTTTTAAGTGCAAGAAGAATGCTGTTTGAAGGAGACTGGATGTGAGTAGCAGTGAATTCCCATTAGAAGTTGTAAAGCGTATAAATAATGGAGCACCTGGACTCTGAAAGTGGGATACCATTTATGTTTATTGTACTGACACTACTAGGTACAAAACTATATATTTTTGAGTATGAATATGAATAACCTAGTTCAGCCTGCCCTTAACGAAAAGCTAGAGACTAATGTTGATACCTGTTGAGTGAACAAATCTGAGTGGTTTTCTGTGCCCTTGGTGGAACAAATTAAACTTTCACTGGTTGAGTGCTTATACCCACACGGTGTAGTGTGGGAGGATTATCAGCTAGTTTGTCTTATTGGCTTTTTGGCAGCAGAAAACTGTTAAACTGAGTTTTCCCATGGAAGAGGTATCTTTCTTGAAATCCCACAACTTTTACTAAAAAAAATTTATGAAGTGGGATGACAGTAAATTATTGAAGAATCATCAAAGCAAGTATGTTATTAATTGTCAATTTATTGACTTCATCCACTGAGCCATTTTAAAGAAAAGGGAGGGTGGGTTAGATTTCAAGCTACACTTTGAATGCTGTGTGAGGTCTGTCTGAGATATTTTGGTTAGGCTGTGATTAATTAACTCAATTAAACAAGTACATGAGTCAAAGTACACTCTCTTAAGGATCTGTCAAGTTGGTAATAATGGGTTCAGTACTGATAAAATTGTGAATCTAAATCTGATTAGCATTGAAAGGCACACACAAATTCACCTGTCACTATTCTTCTGTGATAAAAAAATGGCAATAATTTAGGGTTTCATGTACGTTTTCAGTATCTTTATATATGTATATACATACATATATATGTATCCTTATGTGTGTGTGTGTGTGTGTGTATGTTGTATATAGTAAAGAATCTGACTGTAATGCAAGAGACCCAGTTTTGATCCCTGGGTCGGGAAGATCCCCTGGAGAAGGGGGTGGCTACCCACTCCAGTATCTTGCCTGGAGAATCCCGTGGACAGAGGAACCTGGCTGGCTACAGTCTATGGGGTTGCGAAGAGTCGGACACGACTGAGTGACTTTCACATATGCTTATTCAACTTCAGACATAATGGGATTAAGCTCTAAACTTCCTTTTTAATTGTGTTTTAAAATATTAACTTTTCAGTTAGTTGTGTTCTTTTAAAAACTGTTACAGATCACTGTCCTTGGGCTTTGTAGCTTATGTAGTTAATATAATTTTACTGACAGGTGTAAAAACAAAGAGAGGTTTGAGACCTCCCTTCTTATTGTAAATACTCCTTCTCAAGAAAGAGGTGCTTTCAATATGATGATTGTTTTAAAATAGAAATGTTTTCCTTATCGTTAAAAAAAAGCTGCTTTCAGTTTGTGAAGAGGAAACTGTAATTCCCTAGCTAGAACTTTTTTTCTTCTTTGAAAAAAATCTCTGAATTTTGAGATAGTTCCTTTTGTTCTGTTTCCTAAGTATAATTTTGTTTTCATTAATTCTGAAAGCATCTGTGTGCTATCTCATTGATTATTAGTTTTGTGATTTTTCATAATTTAACATCTATGAAATTAGGAGTCCTTGTATAGTTAATGATAGCTGACAGTTGCTCATGGCCTGAGTTGAGGTCAAAGGCTGTCAGATAAATTATCTGCTTGCTTCTGCTGCCCATCTAAGGGCACTGCAACTTGTGAGAACCACAAGCTAAATTATCTGCTTGTGAATTTTCTGGACTTTCTTGATAGTGTGAGTCCATACTGCAAAATCTATGTGAATATCAGTTCATGGTTCAGATTCCCTAAGGTTTGTATTTGTCGGAGATCTTTTTGAAAATTGTCCCAGATCTGGCAGTTTACTAGTGCTGTACCTTGCAGGATTATTTAGTGAGCAGCCCTTGATCTGAAATTTAGTAAAAGGTCTAGAGAAGCTGGGCCATTCAATTATTATTTAACCAGTGGCATCCCATTCTTATTTTTGAGGTAAGAGATATTGGAGGATTTGTTTACTATTAATAAAGATTTGCAATAGGGCAAGAATTATTCAACTTATTCTTTTGAGTTTTGTCATGAATTTAGGTGTATGCACCAAAGTCCTCTCTCTAAAGTCCATAACTAGTAGAGGATGTCTGTTTCCTGTAGATTAATATATATTTCCAAACAACTATTTGTACTTTGTGTTAGAAACATAGGGGGTCCTTGGCAAACCTTAATTCACAGTTAACATTTTAAACCTTGACTTAAAAAAAAAATTCAAATAGTAAGCCAGTTCCATTGTATGCTTTCTCTAATTTACTACCTCTGCAAACTGAGCATTCTTTTTGTGAATTTTTATATTGGATGGGAGTAATATTTGCACCTCTATACTCAATAAAAATTTATTGTGAGTAGAAAGCATTTATACAGTGGTGGATTGATTTTCAGTTCATGATATACTGTATTGAATAGGAATACTGTGGAATTACCATTCTGTGAATAGTCAGTCTTTGAACACATACTGGGAAATATGGTAAATGAAAGAGGGAGACTGATAAACACATCCCACTAATAAAGTATAGCTGCTGTATGGTGCTGTTATTGAGCTATTCTTGTCCTACCCAGGTCTTACTTTAGAGCAGAGAAAATAGTAAGCATGTTTAAGTGATAGAATAAGGTATTTTAGTTCAATACAAGAAAACATTCTGCCATTGAGAATAACTTGTGTGAAAGTCTGCATGAGTAGAGGTGAATCTTATAATTAAGATGGTTTCAATTGTATTATTTTTAGGCCAAGGATATGGCAGCATAGTTAGCATCATTGTTAGGGGCAAAATGATAGTAGTGGTTCTCAGCACCGAAATCTCATGCTCCTTTTGATAACATGTATTTTCTGATGCCTCTTTACTATGTTGATATGAAATTCATAGTTAAGGTACATTTTTAAGCTGATAACTTATGGAGAAATCAATATAATGCCATAGTTGTAGGAATGGGAAAATAAGAGGAAAGTAATTTATTCAGTAGTTAAGAGTGTAACTAGACTAGAAAGCACGAAATGCTAAGGTTAAGACACTTAGCCTGCCACATGTGTTACATCAGCACAGTTATACACTTTGCTTGCCTGTATGTTGATAAATTGCTAGTGCAAATAGTCAATGGGATAGCCATGGGTGAAGTGACTTTTCTGAAATGGTAAACACTTCTTGGTCAAATTCTCAATGATTCATAATTTTTCTTCTGTATTCCTGATGGTTAAATTATTGGATCTTTCAGATTCATTAAAGTAGGTGTGAAAGCTACTGTATGTTTAAATGTAAAAGAGAGTCTAGGTTTAAATAATTATGACTAGATTTTTTCACTCACATGAATGTCAGGATACTTTAAAATTGTTATGGAATGTGAGATCATTCTTTGTTGTACAAGAGACTGTTTTGACTATTCAACAACTTTGATGTCTTGGTTGATGCCAAATGTCAGGTGGTGTCTCCTAATCATTGTGACAACCAGAAACATTAATTTCCAAAAATGCCCCTAGAGGATGTTTATTGTTGTTCAGTCACTAGGTGTGTCCAACTCTTTGTGACCCTGTGTGATATAGCATGCCAGGTCTCCCTGTCCTTCACCATCTCTGGGCATTTCCCCAAGTTCATGTCCATCGAATCCATGATGCCATCCAACCATCTCATCCTCTGTTGCCCTCTTCTCCTTCTGCCTTAATGTTTCCCAGCATCAGGCTCTTTTCCAATGATTTGGCTGTTAGCATCAGGTGGCCAAAGTATAAGAACTTCAGCTATCAGTCCTTCCAATAAATCTTCAGGGTTGATTTCCTTTAAGATTGACTGGTTTGATCTCCTTGCTGTCCAAGGGACTCTCCTCCAGCACCACAGTTCAGAAGCATCAATTCTTTGGCACTCTGCCTTCTTTATGGTCCAGCTCTCACATCTGTACATGAGTACTAGAAAAACCATAGCTTTGACTAGACAGACTTTCGTTGGCAAAGTGATGTCTTTGCTTTTTAATACACTGTCTGGGTTTGTCATAGCTTCCCTGCCAAGAAGCAAGCATCTTTTAATTTCATGACTGCAGTCACCTTCTGCAGTGATTTTAGAGCCCCAAAGGAAGAAATCTGTCACAACTTCCATCCTTTCCCCTTTTGTTTCCCTTGAAGTGGTGGGACTGGATTCTTTGATCTTAGTTTTTTTAATATTGAGTTTTTAGCTGGCTTTTTCACAACCCTCATAAAGAATCTACTGAATGTGGAACAAAGATCGTGGGTTACAGATGTGAGTCACAGCCTTGGATTTGATTCTGAATCCTTCTTCTTCTTCTTCTGGACTTTGTTTTTTGGGCCAGTTAGTTAACCTCTCATAGTCTCAGATCCCTTTTTAAAATACCAGGAAGGTAATATCTTACAGAGATGTTAAGTGGATAAAACAATATATTTTAGGTACCTGACATGTGCTTCATGTGGGATGGAACTCTTTCCAATACTAGTCAGTCAGTTTAGTTGCTCTGTCATGTCCGACTCCTTGTTACCCCGTGGACTGCAGCACGCCAGGCTTCCCTGGCCATCACCAACTCCCAGAGCCTACTCAAACTCATGTCCATTGCATTGGTCATGCTATCCAACCATCTCATCCTCTGTCGTCCCTTTCTCTTCCCGCCTTCAATCTTTTCCAGCCTCAGGGTCTTTTCTAATGAGTCGGTTTTTCGCATCAGTTGGCCAAATATTGGAGTAATACCAATACTAGTAGGCATTTAATAAATGTTTGCTTACTCTTATTATTTAACTCTTATATGTCACACTGTATTCCAGTATTAAAAACATGTGAGGGAGGGGTGGCTTATAATAGGCACTAGGGCTATCATGTGTGTCTCTACTCTTGTGTTTTGGAACTTTGTGAATGTAAGTTGAGAATGCTTGCTCTTTGGATTATAGCCTCTGGTTTCCAAGAGAGTATTAAATTAGAAGTGCAGTGGTTTGCTTTCTGTTTGAAAGAGACCTATACGGTACATCTATCTCAGTAAGCACATTAATTTTCCAGAATACTAATGTTTTTCTTATTTATGTTGTTTTGCTAATGTCAAAGTGTTAGTGGGGGATGTGGTAAGAGGGTAAGGACTTTTGGCTTCTTGTAATCCTGATCTTTGTTACACAGATTCTTAAAATATAGCATCAATAATTTCCTTCCCATTTTTATCTTCTTTCTTCCTGTCATTATGACCAATTGAAGTTTATACATTGTATTTTCTTAGTAAAAATTTTGTAACCTTGTCCAGTTATTTGATTTGTTTATCTTTCATCTGGGTCAGTTCAAACCATTTACTAACAAACTGCAATTGAATAGCTACTTCTGGCTATTTTAATGAGACTAATTACATTGAAAATGTCGTTAAGTGGGCGTCTGGACTACAGTTGCACCATCCCCACCATGACCCACACATCCCAGCCCTTTTTCACTGGTGCCCACAGCATGGTCCCACCAGCCTGTAAGATGCTCAAGGAGTAGCACGAGGTGGCCGCGCTGGAGGCTTCCCAGAGCCCGGTGCCTGCGATGACCAACCACATCTGATTGTTGATCCGATCCGATCAACATCTGCATTGAGGCCTCCATGCCCAACCACATCGTCTAATCCCTGTTCAACAGTCTTCATGAACTGGTGCTGCGTGGGCTTCATGGCATTCACCCACTCCGTGAAGTCTAGGGACTGGAAGATGGTGGGTGACATCACTGGGGCCTAGAGCTACGCCTTCACTGCCAAGTGCCTGAACGTCTGCACCCTGATCCTGGGCCTCCTCCTGATTATCGTCCACATTATCATTTTGTCCACTCGCTCCCTGATGATTATTCAAGCCTTTACAAGCTCATAAGGGACTATGGAGGCTACTAGTCCCTGCCCGCAGCCTGGGGCAGTCATCCCTTTTCCCTGCACCTTATACACGCGTCTGTTCACCATGAAATAAAATGAAGCATTTGTTTAAAAAAAAAAAAAGGAAAGAAAATGTTAGAAGGGACCCTTGTCTTCCTTTTAAAATTGCCATACAATTTATTTAAAAGAGGAAGCATTTAATTTGTAAATGCAGTTCTACACTTTATAAAATGGTGAACTTTATGAGTATTGAAGTTCTCCTTAATGATTGTTAAAATTTTAACTCCCCCAAATATATGATGATCATTATAAATATGAGTTTTTTAAACAGTCATCATGCTTTGATGTTTATAGCATGAAAAAAATAAAATTTTCTGTTTTCATTTTATTCCTTCAGGTCATCTTTGGGTCAGCACTGCTGATTCTGCAAATAAGCTTACCCTTGACCTTTAGTTACTCAGAATTTAAGTTTGGTTCTAAGCCAGTGAGTGCTTAAATCTTTAAAACTAAACAAATGTTTAGTATTTGTTGGTTTTAACCATTTGTCTTGAAACATTCAGTTACTTCCACACAAAGAGTAACTATTGCCAGTTCCAGATTCTACTATCAAATTCTAAGCATGGAGCATGCTTGTAAATTACTGAAAATGTATGTGATTAAATTCAGATTGGTTCAGATGGTTATAGGCTATTTTAAAATCTGAAGATTCTTTTAGGCACAATTTTACAACTCTGCTTAAATAGTTAAGGTATATAACGATATTGGGTAATGACCGTTTCTTTTTCCTGTAAAAAGTTTAAAAGTTGTTTACTTTGTTCTGTTATCACACTTAGATCAGATGAGCTTTTTATTCCTTTCTGGTGCTGTGTTGGATAATTTTTAAATTTGCATTTGAATAGCATTTATAGTTTCACTTTACTTCCAAATAACATTTTTTTTCTTAGTAAGTTTAATGGACCATTTATTTAAGTCCTGCCATACAAGGAATGTGATATGAGATATCCAACGGATTAAGACTTAGTCATAATAAATAACTTATTCAATCTCATTTCTATTTCTTTGAAACACGGGGTTTGTAGACTTCATAGGTGTCTTTTATATATGCAAGAATGAAGGTGGGACTTTCATGTTCTTAGAGTTACTGATCAAATTATAAATTTCTAGGAAGGCTTTTTTTTTTTTTTTTGTCTTCTGTGACGCAATTGTTGTTGGAAGCCAAACAGGCTTTTCTCAGGTCTTAGGCCCTGGTTTTATTGTGGTCTCTATTTGCCTGTGTCTAAAGACTGTTTTCTCCTTTAGTTGTATCATTTTGATGAGATCCTCGATTTTTGGTTTTCTTGCTTTTGTTTTTGTGACTTTGTTCTTTTCTTAGAGCTCTTTGTTATTGAGTGGTTTTTACTAAGAGAGTGGAGCAGAAGAACCATTTTTTTCAGTGAGATACTTGATATCTCTACACCACTAAAATATATACGGCTCTATTAAAATGTATTCAGTTATTAGTAAGATTAAATTATTAGATATAGGGTTTTACTAGATCACTAATATTTTCTGGATAGCTCACCGACTCAGCGGACATGAGTTTGAGCAAACACAGGGAAGCCTGGTGTGCTGCAGTTCATGGGATCACAAAGAGTCAAACACAATTTAGCAGCTGCAACTGAACAAAAACAAGAATGTTTTCTGAGATTTGGGAAGCCCAAGATTATGCTGCCTCTCTTTATGTTGTATTAGATGTACAAACGTAAATTTGCATATTAAAAAATCTAAATCTTAAAAGAACATTAGAGGAAAATGGAAGTAAATGTTTAATTTGAGAATTGGTTTTGGTTTTTGATCGTTGAGTTTAATGTGAACAGTGATTATAGTGTTTAATTTGAGTTATTAATATTAACCAATTTTCTTTTAGATTTATTTTGCTTATGAGATTGAGAACATGAATGCTCATTTAACTTTTGAATTAAGAATTTGTTAGGAATGCGATCCACATGTCAGTGGCAAGGCTTTGTGTTTCTTTTATTGGAAGTGGAAAGCATAAATATGCAAAGATTTAGCTATTGCCAAGAGTCCTATGTTGGTTCCTATTCTGTTTTCTTATCTGCATTTACAAAGGGACTTGAAGAAATTGAAATAGATTCAAAGAAAAGAAATAATATTTATTATTAGGATAGTAATGAGAACATGTGAAAATCATGCAGTGATGGTTCTTAAATATTTTTGCCATAGTTCACTGATGTATGTTATCCTCTGCACCTTATACTCACAAAGGTCATTAGCATTATCATGTGAATAATTTTTATCTGTTAAGTATAGAACAGAATCAGTGTGTGAATTACTTTCCTTTGGGAAATTAGTGTTGGACAGTGTGAATTTTACCTGCTTTCATGTCAGTTCCCTAGACTATACAGGTATTCATTATATGATTTGAATATAATCATACTTCATCTTTTCCACTCATTTTCTGGGTAGAAACAGTTTCAGACCTGAAAAAGTGGTCATCCTTTTCAGATCCTGATGATAGTTCTGAGAAAGCTGTGATGCCTGGTAGTTAATAGTTGTCTAATAAATATTTAATGAGGGAGCTCTCAGGCAATTAATTTCAACCCAGAATAGAATGTAGGTTTCAGATTTCACTGGGATTAATTTCTGTCCATTTTGGCAGTCTCAAACTAAAGTCCAGTGTAGTCTGTAGCTTGGTCAACCAGAGAGTGTAAAGATTTATTTAAGCCTGGGCTGTTCTGCTTAAAGATACTTGCTTTGAAGGTTGATATCCAACATGGTTTAATATTATAATTGTCATGAGAGCTGAATACTAGCAATGACAAGGATCATCAGCTTAGAGGGTGGGTTCACAGGGTTAGCCAGTTTATATTCTCTCATTCCTGTTGAACGAAGGAGAAAAGAGTGTAGATGTATGTGTTTGTGGATGTATTTTCACTTACATGTTGCCTAAAAGTGTTCCTTTCACTTTCTTTTTCCCTTTCATACTTACTGTAACTTTCTTGACTCCATGACTGCACACACAGAGATAAGATCTCTTGGTTATGGTATCATCAGAGCTTGTAGAGAGCTTGAACACTAACTCTCACTTAAGTTGGCAATTTTCATCTCTACAGCAGATAGAGGGCAGGAAACTAACAAATATTGAACATTTACTATTATCACCATTATTAAACATGTTATTATGGCTATTATGTGCTATGCTTAGTGTTTTTATCTGACATTTTTTAAAATCAGAATAACTCAATGAAGAAAATTATTTTCTTCATGTTTACATGGAAAAAACAAGGTTTAAGGAGATAAGACACATAGTTAACAAGTGGCAGAACCAGGAATGGACCCATGTCTCCAGAACTCTCTACTGCATGTCAGACTTTCTGAAATCAGGTATCTGAATGATTGGAAATTGGTTATAATAGAGAGTCAAGTATATCTGTGTAACGATAAACAATTAAAAACTGAGGTTACCAATATGATTCAAGTACACTTAAATTAGTGTTCTACTCTCTTTTCCCTAAAGGTTTTAGTTCTAAATAATCAGCTTGTGTTCTGATTAGTCTTTATTGTACTCTGATGCAAATTTTACCTTTATTTGACTTGCAACCTGCTTTATAGAGTTAGTGATTTATTGAATATCTTGGAAGCAAGTGCTTGACAGGCAGTATTTTAAGGTGAAATTGCTGTGTGAGGATTTTGTTAACCTGACATTTTGTGGTTTCGCCTCATAAAACTAGCAAAGGACTCCCAGCGTGGAATGTTAATGGGGTGAAGTAATGAATGCAGGCTGGGACACAAGCAACTAGGCGTGAGCCCTCCTATAGTTCATAGCCCATGATTCTTGGGGGAGGTCTTTGGAGACGGTAGCTTTACTCAAAGATAAAAGCAGTAGGAGAGCTTTTTAACTCAGCAGTTGATCAAACTCTTTCTGAAATTTAGACTTAGAAGCCAAGCAGTGGAATGAACATGGGAAAGTAATTAAAGTTAAGCAAGTGCAATCTCTCATGATAATTTTCACTTTCTCAAAGTATTGAAGTAAATAATTACTGAGTACTTATTTTCTCTAACCAAATATTAGCCTTTTTAGTCCATTCAGCTTTCAAGGACTGCTTATTTCACTTGTATATCTCAATCTGTCAATAAGATAACTAATTAATTTAATTTTAGTTTTGCGTAGATTTTATTCCACTGGACAAAGTGATATGTAGTGTTTTCTTTTCCATTTAATTTTATTTTAAAACTTGGACTCTGCAGAGTCCAAGATTTCTTAGAGTTGCCATTGGGTAAGGCTCTAGACCTGTATTTCTAGATTGTATAAAAGTAACTGATTTTTTTCTGATTAGTTTGTTGGACTACTATTTAAGATTTTGTTTGAGTAAAGGATTCTGATGCTAACAAAGTTTTAAAGACTCTTGTGTAGCTGCTGTAGGGAAAGAGCGCATTAGCCAGATGGTGTGGTCAGGTTCTCTTGCTCCACGTTTTGTGAATGATTATGTACTTATAATAATTCCCTGGGTTCGGAAGATCCCCTGGAGAAGGAAAAGGCTACCCACTCCAGTATTCTCGCCTGGAGAATTCAATGGAGTGACAGGCTGTAGGGGGTCACAAAGAGTCGGACAGGACTGAGTGACTTTCACGTGTACTTACAGCACTGCGCATGCACATCATAAGGTACTCGCTTGGCCACAGGCTACTTTAGTTATGTAAGCATATATAAGCTCCACCTGGAAAAGTCCTGAAGGAATGCTGTGTTGTGTTGTGTATGGCTGCATTATGGTGGTGAGGCTGCGTTAACGGCTGTGATAGCTGGGTCAACCACCAGAGGAAAAAATAGTGTCTGCTGCTACCGCTGCTGTGCCAGTCAGGAGAGAATAAATGTGTTTGCAGTTCCTACAGCCCCTTGAGTTTCTTCCAGCTTCCCCGCTCACCTTGCATACCCTGGGTTCAGCAAACAAGGTATTAATCTTAAAATGTATTTTCAAAATTTTTGTGATTGCACTTCAAGTAATAGAGCACTTGTTATATGCAGATTACCTTGAGTCATGTATTCTAAAGGAGAAATGATTGTTTAAAGGTTGAGGGGAACTTTTCAGATTTGTTACTTTAATCAGCTTTATAGGTTTATCTTTAGTTGCAGAGATTAGAAGGATTTTTAAAATACTTGTTTTTTATGTTTTAATACTTTTAATTGAAATGCCTTTTCCTCCCACTGGGTAAACTATTGGGATATCTTTTAGGTAAAATCTGAGGTTTTAGTAACCATCCGTATTTTCATTTAGGTTCTGAATATGTAAACTGGTATTGTTACTCTCAAAAGCCTAATGACATTTTAATCTGTGCTTTTCTTTACTGTTTATTGCGTTAGTCAACAGGTCTTAAGGGTTTTTTTTCTTTAAGGTTCTTTCAACTTTACCTTGCTTTTTATTCTTATTTCCCATAATTTAAACTAGATTGGCAGTGTTAATCACAGAATAGGTTGGATAGTTTGTTTTCTTTCTAATTTTCTTCTTTTGTTCATTCTGCATTAATTGTCAACTGATTTTATCATTTGAAAACCCCACAGTGATTCCTTATTGACTATCTGGTGAAATCCGTTGTTTCAACCTTTTCAACTGCTCATGTATTATCTAACATAGTGAAAGAAGCCAGTTTAATTTTATGCCTCAGTTTTTCTTCAAAATATAACTCTCTAGGCTAAACGGTATTGACACTTCAGTCTACTTCTCAAAGGCAGTTTTGTAAAATTTATTGCTAAGAATAGTTATAGCTGAGTAATTCTAACCTGTTTATGTATGGTTTAGGTTAAAATCTCAATCAACATAAATCTGATATCTCAGGGGAAAGTTATGATCATGTTCTCTTAAGAGCATTATTTTACATGATTGACAAGGACCTTAGCTAAGATGTTAGTTCCTTGTAGAAAAAAGACCATTTTTGGTAGGACACGGTGTCTCAACTTTCAAGTTATCAGCCTGTTTTTCTGGGGTGGTCTTTATACAAGTGCCTATCGTTCTTATGGTACTTTCTATATTATCCCTTTGTGTCTACCTTCCAAATAGTTAATAGTTAAATAAATAGTTATTAAACTATTTAAACTATTAAATAGTTTAAACTATTTAAATAGTTAAATAGTTAAATCGTTCTTATGGTACTTTCTATATTATCCCTTGTGTCTACCTTCCAAATAGTTACATTACACTTGTTTCAAGGTCTTTTCTATTTCAAAGAAAATAATCTTTTTTCTTTTGGATTTTTCCCCCTCATTAAATTATATGTTGCCCATAGGAAATGACTTTGGGGACTGTTCTCCATGTTCCTATAGTGTACTTTAATGATTGGGTTACTTATCTTTTCCACTAATTTTATTGAAAGAAAAAATATATCTTAATCATCATCTTTCCTTTTCATCTATTCTCTACTGGATTCCCTTCTGTGCATCTGTGTATCATACCTGGAAGTATTGAGAAGATAATGTCTCAAATAATTTTCTCTCTTTTATGGTTCAGATGAGAAACCCTGGTTAAAAACACTTACATGTTCCCTGACATATATACAACAGGTACTCAGTATATATATTGAGTGACTAAACTTGTGTTATTCACTTATAAGCTTTGAGATGTATAACCTGTTTTCAGTTTGCTTCTAAACTTCATGAGAGCAAAGACTGTGTCTTCTCTGATATGTGAATGTTTCCAGTTGTTGAGTAAATAAATAGTTTGTGAAAAGCTTAAATAATTAGGAATAAGGCAGAATTTCTTCCTACCCAGTTGGTTGAAAGCAGATTCGTCTGGCAAAGTGATTTTGCTTAAAATGAAAATTTCAATTTGATAAACCAAGGTATTACTTGTAAAAGTTGAAAACAAACTTGAAATTAAAATTCTCTAATATGAAATAGATTCTGATTAGAGAATATCTAGAAAATATAATACAGTTAAATTATATGCAAATAGATGCCTAAGGTTTCACTCTTCCTTGACCAGAATCTTATAGTTACAAAGAGAAGAACACGTAGGATAAAACTCAGCTGCTTTTAGCCATATATTAGTTCAAGATGGTTAAAAAGAAGACTCGAGTGAATGCATGTTAGAAATTCATCTATTTTCAAATGGTTGTTTTGCTGAAAATAGATGGTGAGAATGATTTCATCAGCAGCCAGATTTAAAACTACATGTTGCAGTAACTGAAAGTATTTCCATAGGCCCCCATGTTTGTAATTAAATTTCATGTATTTGTCTGTTACAAATGTATCATTTATCACATGTAATTTATACCAGAATTCATCAATTTTGAGTCCCCCCCCCCCCATTTTAGCATTTCTTAAAATTTTTAAGTGGTCTTTTATTATTACCCTTGTTCTCAGTTGAAGTCTAATTCCTATAGAGGGAGTTTGTTTTTGCATCTTCCAGTCATCTCAGATATCATCAACCTAAGACCACTTTATATTAGTTGTTTCTTAGGTGATGTTTGAACTTCGTTGTTAGTATGAACTCAGACTGCCTTCATAGTGTGAGTATTGTTTTGTGGTTTAAATTTTTTCCAGAGATTGTGTCCCCTACCGTTCACTCAGAGTAAAGGGTATTTCATGAGTTTTGTTGCTTTTTCTATAAACTAAGAGGGTTTATTTAAGTCTTACAAAGATGTACTTCTGGGGCGCTTCAGCTCTACGGATATATGAAAAAGTAGTATGTCATAATTGGTGGTGTTTGATAAGAAGAAATACAGTATTATAACCAACATAATTGGGTAAAAACAGTAGCAGTGTGAAATTGAGTCAGCCCAGTTCAGTTTGAATCAATGACTAAATAAAAATAGTTGGGATTTTTCTTTCAAGATGGAAATGGCATTGATGGATTATTTAGCCTTAATGTATTAACTATATCCATAGTTTTGAAAAGTATTATTTTCTCAAATTTGAAATGGCTCATACTTTGCAGACAGGTTTCTCTTTAGTAGCTTCAATACTTTTTTTTTTTTAACAAAATTTTAATTCTTTTTAAATTCCAAGAACCATTACCTTGAATATAAGAAACTTTTGCTTGTTTAAATTAACATTATACTTGTACTAGATAGACAATCAGATACATTTTTACCCCCCTGTGGAATAAAAACCTCTTCTTTCATTCAATGTGATTGGGTTGACTTCAGCCACATGCCCACGTTTAAACCAGTAATTGCCATGGAATACCATGTGTTGATTAGCTTTAGTTCAGGTTCTTCAAAACCTGTACAGGGAGATGGGATGGCCATGATAAGCTTAGACCTAGAGTGGAGGTAGCATTCAATTCCAGGTTCTTGCATAAAGTTTGGGATTCTGTTCAGAAGGAAGAGAAGGGTGGCTGTTGGAGAGGAGCCAACAGCATCCTCTCTAGGGCATAATACCTATATAAGTCCTTTGTTTCACTCCCTTAAATATCTTGAATGAAATTACTCATTTTCAGATTGTATTAAAAGCTCTTAATTGGTATCAACTTCTTGTGTGTGTGTCCTGCTACAGCATAATATCAGTACTGAACTTCTCCTGTTTGATTTTGTCCATCTTATATATGTTAAGCTTCACATAAATCAAGAGGGAGTTGATATAAATAGATTTTAAATATCAGCTCATAAATTATATCTTCTCTAATAGCAATAGATCCTTGGAAGAAATAAAAAAGAACCAAAACACCAAGCTTTTTTCAGATTTTCTAAATATGCAAGAACCATATTGAGCATCTTAAAAAAAAAAAACTTGGTGGTTAGACTTTTTTAAGTAGGGTCTTACAGTGTGTAGTTGTCTTTTCTGAAAACATCAGGTTAACAAAATCCTTGCACACCTATTTACTTGTTCTAAATATTCAATAAATCATTGATTCTGTAAAGCAGGTTACAAGTCAAATAAAGGTAAAATATTGCATCAGAACACTATCAAGATTAATTAGAACACAAATAACAGGCAAAAGGCTAGATAGAGGTAAGTCAGTCAGCATGCATAGGTTAAAATGTAAGTGGGATAGTCCACACTGCTTGCATCCTATATCCTGTGGAATGCAACATTTATGTGTTTTCTCTCTCCCCAACCCTAACAGGTTGCTAATTTGCTACCTATATTTAACATATTCTGCAAATTCTGTTTCAGTAGCTTCTTGCTTCCTCACATATTTTATGAGTTCTACTTGTATCTCATAAGATATTTTAAAATTTACTATCCAAATGGTTAATGTTTCTTAGGAGTTTTACACATCTTATTTTCCTGGACTTATACTGTAATTTAATATTCTTGAGCAATATAAAGGGCACCTTGTAGAAATCCTCTGTTAGTCAAGGTTTAATCAGAGAAGCAGACCACTAGAAGATACACATTTGAGGGATTTATTATAAAGACTTCTCCATACTAAGTTTTGGGAGCTGTTTAAACAATTTGTGGGAGTTGGTCCTTCTGTATTTTGGTGCTGTTACCCAAAGTCATCAAGGCAGAAAGTAGAAGGGAATGTTGACATGAAGTAAAGGGAAGCAAGGATTACTGGAAACTGCCCTCTCACTATTTCCTAGTTTGATGAATATAGTTATCTTGTGAGAGAATATTACATCCTTCATCTCGTAGCTCACAATGAATAATGCTCCTAGCCCAGGAGTCAGAGAAGTTGGAAGAGAAGGTTTGGCAAAAGCTGGAGTTAAGGGACGGCTGCTGCCTGTGCCAAATAGATGAGCCAGCAGGTAAGCAACAACATGCATGGGTAACAGTATCACCTTCTGAGTGTGAAAGATACATGGCTGTGCTTCACTCCCAATTTTCAGATCCTGCTAAAAATATCAGTGTAGCCAACATTATCTTTGAGCTATCTAGAAGAGAATTTTAAGAATGGCTCACCTTTAATTAGGTATATAATTAGGAGGAAAAACCCTCCTTTGAGAAGTTTAGCTTGGGATGACTTCTACGTTTTCATTCAGTTTGACTGTTCTTAGTTAGGTTAGAGGACTTTTCTACGTGGGCAGTATTTTTTTTTTTTTTCATTTATTTTTATTAGTTGGAGGCTAATTACTTTACAGTATTGTAGTGGTTTTTGCCATACCTTGACATGAATCAGCCATGGATTTACATGTGTTCCCCATCCCGATCCCGCCTCCCGCCTCCCTCCCCATCCCATCTCTCTGGGTCTTCCCAGTGCACCAGCCCTGAACACTTGTCTCATGCATCCAACCTGGGCTGGTAGTCTGTTTCACCCTTGATAGTATACTTGTTTCAATGCTCTCAGAACATCCCACCCTCGCCTTCTCCCACAGAGTCCAAAAGTCTGTTCTGTACATCTGTGTCTCTTTTTCTGTTTTGGATATTGGGTTATCGTTACCATCTTTCTAAATTCCATATATATGTGTTAGTATGCTGTAATGTTCTTTATCTTTCTGGCTTACTTCACTCTGTATAATGGGCTCCAGTTTCATCCATCTCATTAGAACTGATTCAAATGAATTCTTTTTAATGGCTGAGTAATATTCCATTGTGTATATGTACGATAGCTTCCTTATCCATTCATCTGCTGATGGGCATCTAGGTTGCTTCCTAGCAACCTGGCTATTATAAACAGTGCTGCAATGAACATTGGGGTGCACGTGTCTCTTTCAGATCTGGTTTCCTCAGTGTGTACACCCAGAAGTGGGATTGCTGGGTCATATAGCAGTTCTATTTCCAGTTTTTTAAGAAATCTCCACACTGTTTTCCATAGTGGCTGTACTAGTTTGCATTCCCACCAACAGTGTAAGAGGGTTCCCTTTTCTCCACACCCTCTCCAGCATTTATTGCTTGTAGACTTTTAGATAGCAGCCATCCTGACTGGCGTGTAATAGTACCTCATTGTGGTTTTGATTTGCATTTCTCTGATAATGAGTGAGGTTGAGCATCTTTTCATGTGTTTGTTAGCCATCTGTATGTCTTCTTTGGAGAAATGTCTGTTTAGTTCTTTGGTCCATTTGTTGATTGGGTCATTAATTTTTCTGGAATTGAGCTGCAGGAGTTGCTTGTATATTTTTGAGATTAATCCTTTGTCTGTTGCTTTGTTTGCTGTTATTTTCTCCCATCCTGAGGGCTGTCTTTTCACCTTGCTTATAGTTTCCTTTGTTGTGCAAAAGCTTTTAAGTTTCATTAGGTCCCATTTGTTTATTTTTGCTTTTATTTCCAATATTCTGGGAGGTGGGTCATAGAGGATCCTGCTGTGATTTATGTCTGAGAGTGTTTTGCCTATGTTCTCCTCCAGGAGTTTTATAGTTCCTGGTCTTACATTTAGATCTTTAATCCATTTTGAGTTTATTTTTGTGTATGGTGTTAGAAGGTGTTCTAGTTTCATTCTTTTACAAGTGGTTGACCAATTTTCCCAGCACCACTTGTTAAAGAGGTTGTCTTTTTTCCATTGTATATCTTTGCCTCCTTTGTCGAAGATAAGGTGTCCATAGGTACATGGATTTATCTCCGGGCTTTCTATTTTGTTCCATTGATCTATATTTCTGTCTTTGTGCCAGTACCATACTGTCTTGATGACTGTGGCTTTGTAGTAGAGCCTGAAGTCAGGCAGGTTGATTCCTCCAGTTCCATTCTTCTTTCTCAAGATTGCTTTGGCTATTTGAGGCTTTTTGTATTTCCATACAAACTGTGAAATTATTTGTTCTAGTTCTGTAAAGAATACCGTTGGTAGCTTGATAGGGATTGCATTGTGGGCAGTATTATCTTACCGGTTTTATGTCAAACATACTGAGTGAAAATTTCAATCTTTTGACATTTTTTGAGTATTCTAAACCCTATAATTTAGTTTGGGGCATATTGTTTTAAATATCATTCATTTTAATAAATACTACTTAAGCAGCTCCTGTAATTAGATTCTGTATTACTAGGAAAATGAATGACAAATTTTGAAAGGATATATTTTTAAGGAACAGTGTGATCTATATTTCTTGCTTGCTTGACAAAATCACCTTAGGGAATGCTGATCTAAATTTTATGTCTACATTTTTTGCTTTGATATCCAATGCGTGTTGTTAGTGGTTCAAGGAAATCCATCTGCATTAAGGGGAAAAACCCTGTTAGTTCCAGATTATAAATAAAATTGATCTTTTTGCAGTGTTACTGCCAATTTAAGTTTTGAAGCCATATATTTCTTTTTGAGCCATCAGCTGTAGTGGATTATATTAAATTTGACCACTAAGTTTTCTCAGTGATCTTTAGCTTCCTGTTCTGTGCTATGACAATATTTCCTATGGGATTTCACTAAATAATGTCTCTCTTATCATTATGACTGATCTAATGACATACTGTAGCACAGAGATTCTATCAGTAAATAATTTACAAACCTTCGGTGTTCTTTTAGAGCAAAACAGTTTTTGGCAGTGGTTCTGTGGACATTTTGGACCAGGTGATTCTTTATTGCTGGGGACTGTCTCATGCAATTAAGTATGTTTTGCATCCCTAGTCTCTACCAGTCATACCTTCCAAATTGCGACAACCCAAAATATTTAAGAACCAGTGCTTCAGCATCTGTGTTTTATTTAGTAATTTATATTAACTTACTAGAGATGCCTATTTAAAAGTATTTCCATAGGATTTTAGAAAGGGGTTTAAAATATGGGCATATTATTTGGAATAGTTATATTGAGGCTACTGTTTCAGAATGTAACTGTGCTGGAGTTGTTTTTTAAAATTAAAAGTATCCCATATCAGAACCTTTTGATCACACATAATGCCAAACAGTGATAGTACTGTCTGCATTGTATTTTTATGGTCATACATAGGGAATATAAAGTACTGGTCAGGGCCCAGTGATGGAATTTGTGTGTGTTTAATTACTTATCTTATTTGAAGGATGGGACTTTGCAAGAGAAAGGAGAATTAGATCTTGGAAATTTATTATATATACAAGTGTATATGTGGAATTTTTTGCCTTCTCTGATTGAAAATCAGTATTTATTTGGTCCTCCTGTATGTGACCTCCATGAACACCAAAATTATCTATTTGCTTCACTGTTGTATCCCATAAAGGTACCCAGTAATTATTTGTTGAGTAAACTGTCCTATATGTTCTTTGCATTATCTCACTTAAGCCGCAAAACAACACTGGGTTGTCATATCCAGCTCTTTGCGGCCCCACGACTGTAACCCACCAGTTTCCTCTGCCATGGAAATTTCCAGGCAAGAATACTGGAGCAGGTTGCCATTTCCTACTCCAGGGGATCTTCCTGACCCAGGGATCGAACCCACGTCTCTTGCGCTTCCTGCACTGGCAGGCGGATTCTTCTACTGTGCCAGCTGGGAAGCCCAAAACACTCAGGGAAGTAGGTATTTTATTCATTTTACTGACACTCAGAAGGATCAAGCGCCTTTCCCAAAGTCTCAAGTACCGAGTAAACACTGGGAAACCCCAAACAACGCTGGGAAATAGGTATTATATTCATCTTACTGACACTCAGAAGGATCAAGTGGCTTTCCCAAAGTCTCAAGTACTGAGTAGACGGAATCGGAACAGGATTGTTTTTCTACTTATTTCATAGGTACACTGGGATCTTCTAGTTGCAACATACGGGATCTCTAGTTGCAGCATGTGCGATCTAGTTCCCTGACCAGGGATAAAACACGTCCCTGCTGCATTAGGAGCATGGAGTGTTAGCCACTGGACCATCAGAGAAGTCCTGGGATTGATCTTAGTGTCACTCGAGATCCTTATTTCTTCCCCCTTGGCACAAGCTCCTGCATGATTTCTCCTGTTGTCATCTCCTCTTTCTTCCCTTACTCTTATCCTCAGTCTGAATTAATTGTATTTCCTGAATGTTTTCTGCTTTATCCCTTCATTTTTAATATTCAAGTATTATCACCTGTATTTTGATTTTTAATTGTCTCCTAACATCTAAGTTGTTGGAAAATGGAGTGCTGTGTTGAAAAGTGAAGGAGTTAGAAGGAAATCATAGTGATACAAGCTGCTACCTTAACATTAATTATCCTAGTCATTGTCTCTAAACAGATCAGAAACCATCAATATTTTGTCTTTCAGTAGCTTTTAAGAGAAAATTTCAAAAGGAATTTCCAAGTTCCCATGGTAACTGACTAAAAACCAGTAGTCAGAAATTCCTTTTTTCTTCCCTTGCCTTCAGAAGCAATTTAGGAGTATTTTAGTCCTCTTTTGAATTATGTTATTAGATGAAGTTCAGTGTCTTAAAGAAAACTTATATTATTCCTGGTGAGAATTCTTCATTCACTTTTCTTTTTAAAGCATTAAAAATGCTTTCATTCAGTGTCTTTAATCATAGATAATGTTATTGTACATCTGTTGAACTTTCTTTAATTTTTTGTATCCTTTTCAGAGTAAGGATAGATAGTATGATTAAACTCATTTATCTGGCTTGAGACAGGAGATGATAAGGCTTACAGGAGAAAAATTAACTTTTAAGTGCAAAGTACTGACAGTTTACTTAGCTACTGTTTGTTTTATCATGGATTGGTCCTATAAAGTATTTAAAAAGCCTTATTTTGGGGATCCACATTGTTCATATTTTCCCCCTTTTTTGGAGAAATAGTTTATATCACTGTATAAGTCTGAGTACAGCATGATTGAGCATATGTTGTAAATGATTGCCACAATAGGATTTTAGCTGAGCCTATTTGTAATCAGCGTTGTAGCAGCTTAGCTACAGTATCAGTATCAGTATCAGTCTTAGCAGGGAAGCTAAGACTCCTTTGTAAGGAACTTCCTTGTTTTAATAGACTGTGATGTTCTCATAAGCATAAATGATACTAGTAGTTACACTGGAATAACTCGAGAGCATGCCCGTCAGTTTCACACCAGTCACCCGGGGAACTTCAGTGGACTTCCAAATGTGCCATCCACAGCTCCAGCACCCCCATTTCCAATGCAGATGTCCCACACAGGTCACCACTGTTGGGCATGTGGGAGTAAGTGCCAGTCAGAAGAATCCCAGGGTATGCGATTTTTCCAAATGACACACTGGGTGATTCTGGATCCAGGCCTCCAGAGGCCCATACTGTATATACTTGGAAGTCATGGTTGCCAGGAATGTGTATTCCTCCTGATTTATGTCCTTAGTCTGGTATGTATCTTTGTCTCCCCTTAGCTGGCCTTGATGAGGTGGTCATGGTGAATGGCAGAAGGTATGATAATTTGGGGCACCCCACTGCTGATGAATCATATGGGCCATGACATTTCTACCTGGCTGTGCGGTTGGGCTATAGCCATAGATATATCTTACCCAGCTCAAGTCTCATGGTTGGCTCGGGTCACTCAGGTTTCCATATACAATCTTCTTGAGAGGATCAAGGATTGGTTCAGTCAGTTGTAAACAGTGTTTTTCTCTGGCAGGTCAGAATGGATGTACTCATTGGTCTCAGATTGGCATATGTTCCCCTTGGCTGATTGGCTGATGCCACATGATAATACTGCACACCTTAGGGCTTTCTACACCTGGGTCACTAATAGGCATTATTTTGTGGACTGACAAAGATGAGATCACATCATACATATACATTTTTAAAAATTTAGGTTTTCATGTTCCAGAAGAAGCTGTATTTGGACTTGAACTGAAATTTTATCAAACTTGTCTATATTTTATCTTACATTTATGTGAGTGAGTTTATGGTTGGTTGTCCCTTTTGTCATACCCTACGCATATAATTTTAGTATCTTTTATTTCTTATTTGTACTTTAATTCACTGTCTAGGCTTCCAGCATTGGAAGTGGTAGTCAGCATCTTCTTTTCATGATTTTTAAAAGAACCCTAATACTTTGCCATTTAGTGTGATAGGTGCTTAGTCATGTCCAATTCTTTGGAGCCCCATGGACTGTAGCCCTCGAGGCTCCTCTGGCCATGGAATTTTCCAGGCAAGAATACTGGAGTGAGTTGCCACTTCCTACTCCAGAGGATCTTCCTGACCCAGGGATCAAACCCACATCTCTTGTATCCCCTGCATTAGCAGGCGGATTCTTTACCACTAGCACCACCTGGGAATCCCTGAGTGTGATATATAACTGTATTAAATATGATGTGATGGAAATATATATATCTTGCCGATATCTTAATTAGGTAGTGAAATTTCCATTACTAAACTATATTTGCAGTCCTACAATAAACCCATCTTCGTCATGATTTATTTTTATTTTTACTAAATGATAATGTATGTCAAATTTTGTTAAAAGAGACAGCTAAGGCAGTACCTAGAAATGTATACATTCGAATAATTAAAATTTTAAAATTTGGTTTTTGGAAGATTTTGTAAAAGATTGGAATGACCTTTAAAAGTTTTGTGGAATTCTCCTTAGAACTCTTCAGTCCTGCCTCCCACTTTTCTTCTCATCCATCTTACCGATCCTCCCTTTTTCCTTGTGTTTTTTTTTCTTTGTGTTTTTGTCTTTCTACTGTTACACCTCTTTTCCCTACCCTTCCTCCTTCCCTTCTTCTTTTTCTCCTCCTCTTCTTTGTTCTTTAAAAATAATTTTAAACTACTGTTTCAATTCCTGTGGAAGGTTTGTGTGTATATATGTTAGTCACTCAGTCGTGTCTGACTCTTTGTGGCCCCATGGACTGTAGTCTGCCAGACTGCTCTGTCCATGTAATTCGCTAGGCAAGAATACTGGAGTGGGTTGCCCTTTCCTTTTCCAGTGGATTTTCTGACCCAGGGATCGAACCCAGGTTTCCTGCATTGCAGGCAGATTCTTTACCATCTGAGCCACGAGGGAAACCTATAGAAGGTTTAGTATTCATATTTCCTACTTCCTGTTAAATTAGTTTTGGTAAGTTTATTTTTTCTAAGAAGTCACTTAGAAATTTTGCCCTGTTTAACTTATCATTATTTCAGACTTGAGTGGTAGTTTATATGGTTACAAAACTTTGCCTTGATCATTACTTTCTTTTTTCATTTGAGACGCTTGCTGTTAATCTGATCGTTACTCCTTTTTAGGTAATGTGTCTGTTCTTTGTACTTCATTTCCTATCTTTCGGTTACCGTTATTTTATGTAATCTAACCCCAGTTCATTTAGTTGTGGTTTTCATTTTATCTTACTTGGGAATCATTTTGCTTCTTGAATCTGAAATTTTGTCTTTCAGCAATGCTGGTAAATTCTCTGTTGTTATTTCCTTAAGTATTGCTTTTTCCTATTTTTCTCTTTCTGCAATTTTGATAAAACATATGCTGGATACTATTATTCTATCATTCTTGTCTCTATATCCCTCTTTTATACTTTTAATGTTTTGTGATTTGTGTCATGTTCTGAGTGATTTCTCTCGATAACTTTTCAGGGTACGATTTCTTTTTTATTCATATGATCTGCTGTTTAACTTATCCTCTGTGTTTTAATTTCAGTGAATTCAGTGTTTTAAAAATTCATTTTGAATTTCTTTCAGCTCTCTTTTTGATTATAATTGATTCTTAAGTTTTCCACTTCATCATTTTCTTTAATTCAAATGTTATTATACTGTCATCTGCAGTTAATAATGCTGTTATTTAAAGTTTTCTCAGATTTGTTTTTGTTGTTGTTTCCTCTTGTTCATAGATCATGATAGTTTATTTTCTCGTTTTTGTAATTTTGAATTATTGACCCATAGTTGATACTGAATTGTCTAAGGGGGGTGTTTTGTAACCTGTGTTGAGCATCTACATCTTTTAACAGATTTTATTTCTTAACAGATTTTATCAATCTTTTTTAATGTCTTTGTGCTTTTTTTGATTATGAAGATTATGGAAAACTGATCCTCTAATTCACTGAGCTTTTAAAAAATTATGCCAGATTTTATTTTGCAGTCTGTATTTAGTAATATGTGTTGGTGGATCTTTATAAGTTCCTTAATTTATAGGAATTTCCTTATATTTAAACATGCTAAAAGGGGTAATAATTTATTTTATAAGAATATCCATAAACCCTTCTTTTAGCTAATTCAGGGAAAAACTATAAATTTAGTTAAAGCTCCCTCTTTATTTTTCTCTTTCTCATTTCCCTTCTCCAGCCAAGAGTTGTCACTATCTTGAACCTTGCATTTAGTGTTATTGCACATATATTCATACTTTTGTTATGATTGTGTGTATGTGTGTGTCATTCAGCAGTACACAGAGTCTTCTTCTGTGTAAAATTGTATAAGTGATATTGTGATAAATTATAAAGCTTGATACAAATTTCTCTCATCCCTGTTGTTCTTGCAAGTTGTCGCATTGTAGATCCTTCCATAAAGTGTAACCTGTTTGTCATCTCTGTAATTTGGCTGGTGCATATGACTTGCTGTGGCTTAAAGGACGTTAGCAAACACGACAAAGAGATTTGAAAAATGCTTGCTTTTTGTTACATTTGGAACCCTGAGACCACCATGTGAAAAGTTTGAACAAGAATATGAGAGACCGTGTTGAGGAAAGATAAGGTGTTGGCAATCAGCCTCTTTCTAACTTGGCAACCGATCACAGATGTCAGAATCAGCCTCAACTGAGATCCATCAAGGCTTCCAGGTGGACTTTCCAGTTGGAGCCACCCTTAGTGGGTGACCTGCAGAATAAGAGACCAAATAAATGTTAATTGTTTTAACACTCTTCAGTTTTGGGGTAGCATGCTACTGAGCAAAAGTTAGCTGCCACACATATCATTCCATTTTTATTCTTTCTCCAGCTTCATTTTCTTACTCAACGTATGTATAACCATAGTTCATTCATTTTTTCTCTGATTATATTAATCCATTATATGAATGTGTACCACATTTTTTTCATTTTTTAGTAATTTTTTGTTGCCATTTAAAAATTATTACAAATCTTGCTCATGAATATTTTTGTGCATATTTCTTTATTTACATGTGCAAGACTTTCAATAATATTTTAAGTTTTAGGTCTGACTTTAGGTCTAACTTTATTTATTCTGTTAGAAAAAAATAACCCTCAATTTATGTTAGGAAATGTTGTTCGGATCATTATATAACTTGCCCCTGTTCATTTCGATAAGGTTGGATTGACTGAACTGGTGTTATTGCCTATGCCTTATCATTTTATTTTTATAATCTGATGAATGACTGTGGTCAAACTTGAACCAATAATACCTCTGAAGTATATGTCATAAGGTTTCTCCGTGTGGTGCTAAGATTCATTTTATAGTGTCCCCCACCCCCCAGCTTTTTTGAGGTATAATTAACAAATAAATGGTCTTATGTTTTAAAGTAGCTAACAAAGTAAACTCTATTTCTAGCCCATGTTTATCACATCACATTTCTGATGATAGAAGAAATCATGATTGCTAAATAAAGTGATTATGGAGATAACATTTTCAGATGACATGCAAAAGTTATTTGTTTTACCTCTGCAATGCTAAACACCATGGACATAATTAGATGATGCTAGTTCCTCTGTGGATCCATTTAAAACAACTCTATTCTAAATGTCAAGATGATTTTGATCAGAGAACTAGGCTTGGTACTAATATTTTGAAATTTGGTTTAAATGATGTAAGAATGGTCATATCATTTTATCTTCATAGAATAATAAAGTGCAGTCATCATGATGCATTACTTGTGAGGAAGCTTTTTTAAAAGTCTTTATTTTTCACTTATTCATAGAATGATTTGAATGTTTTATTTTTAGGTATAAATTATTTTTATTTATCCTGTAAATTTAATGATAAAGTGTGATATATAGTTTATATATTTGAAATACATACAAAGTTAAATTACAGTCTTTTCATACCATGAGAAGTTTCTGCCGAATGCCCATCTTTGAGTGTTGCTTTGAGAAAATTTGCAACACTCAGAAGACTTCCAGTTTTTCATACTTAAAATAGACCATTTCTGTCTCATGGAAAGGAAAATGGAAGTTTATTTTTAAGGAATGTAGAATGCTTTACATATTTGAAAATAACGTGCTTTTTTCTTCTTCTTCCTATTTAGTTTCATAGTTCCTTATTGGAGGTATAATCAGTACCTCTTATAAATATATATAGCAGAAACCCAAAATCTATAATGGAGAAAGCCAAATTCAAAATGATATGTATTACATGATTAAAGTTGTTAGGTAAATATAGGATGTCAAGTTTAATTTGAACTTCAGATAAGCAATAAATAATATTTGGTACATACTTGTGTGATAAAAAATTCATTGTTCATCTGAAATTTGAATTTAGCTGAGCAACCTATATTTCTGTTGGCTAAATTTGGCAAATCTAAATGTGATTCAGTTTTTATAAAAAGTATAATTTGTAGATATATACTTTACTATA
Organism: Cervus canadensis; assembly: GCF_019320065.1. NCBI lineage: Eukaryota > Metazoa > Chordata > Mammalia > Artiodactyla > Cervidae > Cervus > Cervus canadensis. The sequence continues at coordinate 61,542,132 of NC_057397.1, read as the reverse complement.
ATTCTTGAGAAAAGTCTTGGAAAATACAGAATAGAATAGTGATGGTTGTTATTTCTGGTGACGAGAGAGGAGAAGGAAAGATTTTGCATTCTTTCTGTATACTCTATATTGCTTTAATACACTGCAGCATGTGTATATTTTTTCATACTTAACAAATTTTGATAGAAATGGTAAAGATACTTTGGATTATAAAAAATGATAGGTACTGTCATAGAACTTATAAGTTGGAAGAAGAAATAATCACACAAGTAAATAGAAATTTGAAATTATAGTAGTCTCACAAAAGAAAGATTATGTTATGAGATTATACAATAGGAAAATTGACTTGGTTTGAAAAATTAGTGAAAGCTTTCTTGAAGTGAAGTTTGAATTTCAATGTGAAAGAGTTAGTGTGGGCATTCACTAGGTGGAGAGATCAGCCTTCTGACAGCATGATATGTGAGAAGTAACTTGGTGAGTGGGAGACACCGAAGGGGAGAGAGCAAGAGGGAGAACAGAGCAAAATGAAGTTGGAGAGAAAGGGGCTGCATTCTGCTGAGACCTGTGTTCCCTGCTTCCCTCCTTAAAGCATTGTGAAGCCGCTGAAGGGCCTGATGGTGGTGATGCTCACAGGATCGGTTTGTGTTTTAAAAAGATCATTTTTGCTGCGATGTGGAGAACTGCTGTGATAGATGGGTGCTGCCATGAGAGAGGATGTTGGTAGACCAGTAGAGAGATGATAACGGTAGGAATTCTTAAGAGAGATAAGTAGGAGTTGATCTTGGTAGGGAGGCTGGAGATGGAGAGGAGTAGAAGAAGATTTGAGGATTATTTAGGAGGTTAATTTTTCAGTATTTAATGATGATGTATGGCTGTTATCAAGAGAGAAGTGGTTTTCAGGATAACATCTGGGTTTCTGACTTGCACAGTAAATGCAATTAAAAGTATTAGCAAAGCTAATGAAAATTTAAAAGAGTTCTCTAGAGAGGAAGGTTAGCAATTAAAATGAAATTATGTGGGGAAGTTTTGAAATTATATATGATGATAGGAGGTGCATGAATCTGCACCTTCATATGTAATATAAATGTTATTTCATATGTAATATGAAGGTATTTTAAAATACTACTTACCTTGAAATTAAGTTTGGTCATTCAGTAGTTTTAGTTCATGTTCATATACATGCAGTTAAAATTATTTTGAAATAATTTAATATTTCAGTGTTTGTGACAAAACAATTATGAGAATCATAATTATAAAATAAAAAGTAACAGTTCCTTTCTCAGCTTTTCCTAAGGGTATATTCAGTACTTAAAAAAAATCTATAGTTTTGTTAAGACAAAAACTGACAGTGTTGATATGAAGTTTACATTTAAACAAAAGCTTTCACAGAAACCTAACACATGGCTAAAAGTTACAGTGGGGTTCTCGATTCAGGTCTAGACAATGTCAGGAACTGATGGATCTCATGATTCAAGACACTGTTTTGGGTTAATTCTTATGATTAAATAATTCATTTTATTTTAAAGTGAACCACTGCCCCAGTAAGAAAATTAAATCTTCTCCTGAGACCAGGGCTTTTGAAATCGTTTGACTCTTGAACTTGTGCTGTCAGTGACTGAACCGTGCCCCCAATAGTTTCAAAGTTCAAAAACAGGCTCCAAGAGTTTTCCACCCTATGAACACCAGCCCTTGTCTTTGTCTACTCACATACCTCCTACACCACCCTTTTGAGCTTGTCCTTAGTCTCTCAGTCATGCCCGACTCTTTGCAACCTCATGAACTATAGCCCTCCATGCTGTCCATGGGATTTTCCAGGCAAGAATCCTGTAGTGGGTTGCCATGCTCTCTTCCAGGGGATCTTCCCAACCCGGGGATTGAACCAAGGACTCCTGCATTGCAGGTGGATTCTTTACTCTGAGCCACCAGGGAAGCCCATATCACCCTCTGCCCTTCCCCAGATAGTTCATCCAGTGGCTTGGATGGAGAAGTTAATATTTATAACTTTATAATTGGAAAAGACAGGGTCTTCTTGTCAATTTCAAGAATTAGCACCTCTAAGACAGAATGATCTGCCTGTGTTCAGAAGACTTTTCCTCCACAACCAGTTTCCATCCCCCAAGTGGCAGCTTTGGTAACTTCTTAACTGACTTCGTCCATTGCTGGAAACAGCATTAAGCTCAGGCAGGGAACACCGTGGCTTCTATGTTTCAGGCATTCGTAGTTTTTAAACAGTCTCTCACTGTCCTCATTCAGGTTGCCAATGACATTTTTTGAAAGGCTGCAGCACTGGACACAGAATCCAATCATCATTAGTGGTTCTTTCCTTTGTTTCACTGTTTTCCCAAATGTTAACAAAAATGATCCTAACCTATCTCCCTTCTTTTGCACCCCATCTGACCCACCCCAAATAGTACACCAGTAATAGCCAAAAACTGTACACATACTATGCTGTAAAAATTGCAGAGTTCACAGTATTGGGAAGAAGGCTGTGGGTTGTGGATATGTTCTTCTAAGTGTCTCTATAGTGTTTCCTGCTCTCCCACATCCCATCCTGCAAGTTTTGTCCTTCATAGAAGGGCCTTTGCCCTCAGCAAAGTTCAGAATCAGTTGCCTTGAAACGTTGACCCCCCTTTTCCCTATGCTGGGATGGGTATGCAAACTGTATGGCATGGAACAGCTTTAAAGCACTTGGGCTATTGGAGAGCACAGAAACTATACTGACTTGTCAAAGGGCATCTTTTCAAGCCATCTTTATGGTGTCAAGACAAGTAGAACTCCTCCTTTCCCCCACTTGAAACCCACAGTCAGATGTGACAGGGGCTTAATTCTTGTCATTGTTTTTGTCATTATCCTCTGACGGGTAGGAATGCCACATCAGCTTTTTCTCATAGAAGTATATGACTATCTGTGGGTGCTTGACCTTGGCTTCCTTGGTAGGGACCAAGTCAGTGGCATCAGAGTTTTCCCACTTCATCTGAAGCATGCGTTCTCCACTGGGGTCTGTCGCTCCAGTAACCTGTTCTAGTTCCAAACCCCGGGCAAAGCCTCATGGGTTTTCTGACTCTTCTTTCTTCTTGTTTGGTTTGCTCTCTTCCACCTTATTTTCCGAATCCGAATTAGAATCAGCTTTGCGTTGCCTCCCTCTGGTTTATTTGTCCTGTGTGCTTTTTTCTGTAAATGCAGAAACTCGGCAATGAGGCCAGGGCATTCCAGGTTCTCTTCTGCTCCATGCATTGTTCTCTGAGAACCCCTTCCACTTCAGGAAGTGCTCCACTTTGATGTGTACTACTGGGCAGTCTGGAACTTTTTCCACCACACATTTTCTTCCTCTTCTTCTAGCACCTCCCTCCACTTTCATCTGGCTTTCTTTTTCCCCATAGTGCCCGCCAGCTTTCTGTTATAAAGGGTGACACTGCTCAGAGCAGTGCCCACAAGCATGAGAGGAATGGCTGCCGCTCTGCTGGCGAGTCTTGTCTGGCCAGCCAGGGGAGTGGCGATCAGAAAAGCAACAAGCCCAGTGACCTTAGTCGAACGCCCTTCCTGAAGACATACCTGGCCCAGGCCAACTGCCTTCCCCTCAGCTGAACAAAAGGACCTCGCACTCTTTCAGTACTTTCAATAATTTATTCTATTGGAAAATAGATTCTTGATTTGAAAATACCATTCTGAAATAAGGTGACTTGCCAACCATGAGTTCTTAAATGTATTCATGCTGTTACTGTTGCTAATGTTTATTCCATAGTATTTGTAGCCTTTTGTTAGGTTTCTCTGTCATTGGTTGATCAATCCCTTTCACTTATTTATCCATCTTCCCACAGAAGTTTTGATCAGTGACTCTTTTGCCTTACAACTTTCTATGGATCCTTATTGCCCACAGGATTTTAGTCTAAATTTAATTAACTTGAGTGATATCACCTATTTACTTTCACTCTCTTGATTGGCTTACATTCATTGCTTTTCTTGGTCCTGAACCATACGTGTGTGTATGTGTGTGTTTTAATACTCGGTATCTTATTTTATTATTATTATTATTTGGTCAGAGTGTGTGGCTTCTGGAATCTTAGTTCCCTGACCAGGGAGTCAACCTGGGCCCTAAGTAGCGAGAATGTGAAGTCCTGACCATTGAACCACCAGGGAATTTACTGAACTTATTAGATCCAGATCAGACATTATCTCCTTTAAAATGCAGCCACTCTCTGAGAAACTTAGTGGTTTCCTCCATCATATTTCTCTAAATTTGCATTGCATATTATTTGTATGTTTACTACATAATATCACTTGTACTTTAATTGTTCAAATATTTATTCACATTAAATGTGCATGTTCAAGAGAACTGGCATGTGATGGTCAATAAACTTTTGTTATGAGTCCTGTTACAATAGTAGTGATTGAAAAGTCTTCAACTATCCTAATATCCAGAGAGAAAAATACATGTCTTATTACAAATCACTGCAGTAGTATTATTCAGGATGAAAGTGTTCTTGGAAGAATGGTCAGTTCTGACTTGGGGATCAGTTCTTTTTTTATAGAGGAGCTCAGCTGCTCTTAACACATTTTAGTATGACGTTATAATCCATCATAATTATGTCAGATGGGTTTTTTAATTAAAAAATTTTTTTTAAATTAGAAATGAATTGCTTTACAATGTTGTGTTGGTTTCTGCTGTATAACAGTGCTAATCAGCCATAAGTATATATGTATCCCCTTCCTCTTGAACCTCTCCCCACGGCCCCCACCCCCGACCCCGGGTCATTACAGCACCAGGTAGAGTTCCGTGTGTTATATAGCAGCTTCTTGTTAGCTATCTGTTTTACACATGGTAGTGTATATATGTCAGTGCTATTTTCTCAATTTGTCCCACCCTCTTCTTCCCCCACTGTGTCCACAAGTCCATTCTCTAGGTCTGAGTCTCTATTCCTGCCCTGCAAATAGGTTCATCAGCACCGTTTTCTTAGATTCCACATTTATGTGTTAATATGATGTTTGTTTTCCCCTTTCTGACTTGTTTCACTCTGTATAACAGGGCAGGTGAATTTTTCTTTCCTGCCATTTTCATTGTGGATGCCATCTTAGCATTCTCAACCATTTAAAAATGAAACATGGTACAAGTAACTAAAATAGACCTACCTCTGTAGTTTAAAATATCTGGTTTCAAAGCTATCCCAGTAGATTATAGGCAGCCTTTCCCTTAAGTGATTTTATTTCCAGTAATTTCAGATGTTTAAGTGCTGACAGCTTATACCGTCCTGTCATTCCTGTGTTACTATTAGAAGGCAGGCCTCACACAAATAAAATTACCTCATCCAGTGTCTTGTGTCTTTTCTGAAGAGTTTCATCAACTTATTTTCAGCCTTAGTTTGTTTCTGCAGCCGTCCTACAGAAATAGGGACCTCTTGGTTTGCAAATAGCTTTTTAGAGTAATTAGAAAATATAGGGAGTTATAAGAAAGAAGCTAAATTTTAAAAAGATAAAAGAAAAATTATATATGACTGAGAAAACTTGACCTTGCTTTGGCTAACAAGTAAAAGAAAATAACTTTTTATGTAATTTGAAGAACAGATTTTTCTTTTAGGAAATTCTAAAAGGCAGATTCTAAAAATTTTCTGCAAAGGCTTCCGTGACAGTCTGGTGGTTAAGATTTCACCTTCCTATGCAGGGGGTGTGGGTTCCATCCCTGGTCAGGGAGCTAAGATCCGCATGCCTCATGGCCAAAAACCCAGAATGTAAATGACAGAAGCAATAATGTAACAAATTTAATTAAGACTTTAAAAATGGTCCACATTAAAAAAAAAAAAACACTTTTATGCAGTGAGAGCATAATCTGATATATTTAGTTAAAAGCAAAAAACAAAAATACTTCTGTTCTTGATAGTCACACATATATCAGTACTGCAAAAAAACTGATGAAAAAGGAAAAACAGCCTTAATGACTATTCTAAGGAAAATTGAATGACAGAACCTTTTAAGAAAAGATTTAATCATATGAAGCTAGGAGAAATAGCCTTTAGTATTCTAGTTCTTTGACGTTATATAGCAGCATGTAATGAAGAAGTTAAAGGAAAATGATTAATTTTATGATAAATAAAGATTAGTTCATTAATTTTAAAGGCAGACCTGCCTACCTAAGACTTAAGTTGAAGAACTTGTTTTGAGGAGAGACAGTCTTAATATAGCAAACATCTTTCAAAACATCAGAATGCACAGTGCTCCTTTGCTAATATTATCACTTATTAAGAAAAGATAGCACTAAAGGCATTCCTGTATCTGCTTCTTGTCATTCCATTTACTTGAGCCGAGTTTCCCCCAAAGTGTTTCTTTTGAAAGTGATTGAAAATATTTCCAAAAAAGTCCTGGACTCCATATCCTTGTGAAAGGCTCCTTAATGATTTGTGGCAGTTAAAACAACTATGAAGAACAAGAAAAGATCTTTGAAATGTACACTTTGAAATGTTATTGTATAATATTATGTTTGGTTTTATGTGATTTTTTTTTATTCTAAAAAGTTTTATGGTATATAGGTAATGCCACTTATAATTGATTAAATGATTATATTGATTTTGAAAATTATCAGTTTCATGATTAAGAAAATACCTGTTATTTTAACGTTGTTGTATGAGAAAAATAAGATCTGATTTAAGTCATTTCAGCCCACAGTTTAGTTTCCTAATGAAAATGCCATAACAATAAAGAATTTTTGTTTAGAGGAATAGATATAGCAACAAAGATTGCTTTCTAAGAATTAGTGTTAGGAAATGTTTGGTTAAGCTGAAAGATGAGTTTTAATTTTTACTGTTAGTAATTGAGAACTTACAATTTTGGGATAAAATCATTTTGTGAGCTTGCTACTTCTCTTCAATTTATATTTCAAAGTCTCTGCATTCTAAGCAATAGCAAAGAAATATCTTAGGATTCAAAGAAATGAAACAGACTAAAATTGGATATTTCATCAGATTCCAGAGAGTGGTTTTAATTTTCATAGATGTTTTTAGTGTGCTCATATGCTAGGAATTTGAATTTCATCTTTAAATATTTATTTTGAAACTGAATAAAAATTTGCCTGCATCCAGAAAGCATGTCAAAATTGAATTTTTTACATGAAAATTGCCTATTATAGTCTACTTTATCTTTAGAGTTTTCTCATATAAGACAAATTAGAAATCTGTTTGTGGAGATGTCTTTTTAGTTTCCTCTGTCCAGAATCAGAACTTTATTAAAGTACCAAGAATGTTGAATTCAGGTAATTTCAGTGGTCTTTTGAGACAAAAATCCACTTCCGATGGAGTAGTATCCAAAGTGGACTTTTAGGCTAGGCGGAGGAAAAGCACAGAGCAAAGAAAGGAGAAAATGTCCAATCATGAGAGAAGGGCAGTTGAGAGCAACAGTGGAGAATGCTACCTACCTACACTGCCTACTCTAGTCCTCCTAGAGTAGATCCTCTGAAAGAGAGCAAACAGTTTCATCAGCATTTCTTCCCCACTGCTGCTGTTTGTTGGAGTGTGTCATTTTCTTCAGGTATTTGGGGTGGGGAGAAGGTTAAGAGCTCCTAGACTATTATAATTCTACTTGGTTTGTCTGCTTTCAAGTTTGTTCCACTGTATTCTTTATACACAATTGATATTTTTTTCCTCTTTAATATAAATAATTTCATGTTATTCTCCACCCTCTTTTATCATATTGATAATAGAAAATTCCAACTGCTTTTTCTAACTTAAAAATCCCCTACCTACCTCTCACTAAATCTGTGACTCTGCTGCTTTTTCACTATGTTTTAGCTATACTGCCTTTATATTTTAGGGCTGTTCTAGCTGTGCCTTCTGTTTGGAATGGTGGTCTTCCTGCTTTGCAGTTGGCTGCCTCTGTGTCAGCTTACAGGTCAGTTTCATAGAAAGGTATTCCATGACCACTCAGTGTTAAGGAGTCACCCATTTTCCCCCTATAACTTTATTATAGTTCTCTGAATTATACTTACCACTATACGATATTGTCCTGTTTTTATTTCTCTACTAACTGCTGTATCTCTCGTGTCTACAGTGGTGGTTGGCATTTAGATGACACCTAATACTTACTATTGTATGGAAGGCTGTATCAGTCACTGCTTTGGGGCTAGATACGCTATCCATGTAATACTAGTGTATTTTGTCCAAGTGGTACTGTTCATAATTTTTAGAAACTGGACTTGCTTGCACTATAAGTTTCATTGTAATGAAATTAGAAACCAAATGGCAACAGTATAATTGTATTTTCGGATTGAAGTCTGGAAAACTGAATCTTAGCATTTTCAGGTTTAATATAAATTAGGATTAGTCGCTATACTTCAGTGACTGTGTTCCTTCTTCTGTAGGGGTCTACTTCTCATGGGGTCTGAGGTTTAAATGAAATAGTATGTTTAGGAGTTTCTTATGAAGTACTACATTGATTATTTTAATAAATTCTCCCTTATCCTGTCGCTCCCACAAAGATATCAAATAACTTTACCTACTTTTAATGATAAAGTAATTTTAAAATATGAACTTTAGTTTTATAATTTTATTACATGTTTTGTATGAAGCTATGACTTAAAATTAAATACCTTAGAGAATCTCTAATGCACTTTTTGAGTATTTTATGAATGGCAAATTGGTTGACTTAATAAATAATTTCTTCCACATTTTCCCCATTAGTTCTTTCATTTCTGTCTCTCTTTCTTCCCTTTCTGTTCCAGTCAGTCAATTTTTATTTTGATTGGTTTTTCATATGATTTGTAATAGTGTTTTTTTTTTATGCTTTCTGATGTATTTATTATAGAATATGTTTCTAACTAGCTAGAAACATGGATATGTTATTCATCTCCAGACTTTGAGGACTATTTGAGGAAGAGTGAAGAAAACTAAGATCATGGCATCTGGTCCTATCACCTCATGGGAATTAGATGGGGAGACAGTGGAAACAGTGTCAGGCTTTATTTTTTGGGGCTCCAAAATCACTGTGGGTGGTGACTGCAGCCATGAAATTAAAAGACGCTTACTCCTTGGAAGGAAAGTTATGACCAACCTAGATAGCATATTAAAAAGCAGAGACATTACTTTGCCGACAGAGGTCTGTCTAGTCAAGGCTATGGTTTTTCCAGTGGTCATGTATGGATGTGAGAGTTGGACTGTGAAGAAAGCTAAGTGCCGAAAAATTGATGCTTTTGAACTGTGGTGTTGGAGAAGACTCTTGAGAGTCCCTCGGACTGCAAGGAGATCCAACCAGTCCATCCTGAAGGAGATCAGTCCTGGGTGTTCATTGGACGGACTGATGCTAAAGCTGAAACTCCAGTACTTTGGCCACCTCATGCAAAGAGTTGACTCATTGGAAAAGACCCTGATGCTGGGAGGGATTGGGGGCAGGAGGAGAAGGGGATGACAGAGGATGAGACGGCTGGATGGCATCACCAACTTGATGGGCATGAGTTTGAGTAAACTCTGGGAGTTGGTGATGGACAGGGAGGCCTGGTGTACTGCGATTCATGGGGTCGCAAAGAGTCTGACACGACTGAGCAACTGAACTGAACTGAACTGAAGCGCATTCAGCTTTTCTCTGTTGACATTTTCTATGCAAAACACTACTCCTGAATACAGTTTTCACTTTCCTGTGTCCACACTTTTGCTTATATATTAAAATGCTTAGTATGTCCTTTATTCCTCCTTCTCACCTGTCCAAACCTCTCTGTCTATATAGAATCAGGTAAAATCTACCTTTTCTCTAGTGACTGTCCCTAGTCTGCTGTATCTGAAGTGATTACTGTTTTTAAAAAACTTCATGTCAGCTATTGTTTGTAATTAATCATAGTTTACCCTTTCAGATATCTAATATTGTTATTTTAGTCATTTTAGTTTTCTTTAGTCATTGGTAATTAACCAGTTTACTTTTTTACTATCTTATTTTGTGGGTTTTAAGTGTTATTATGTTTTTCAAGCTAATGGATTGTATGTTCCTATTGTAGTTTCATGCTCTTCGATGACCCTGTCCATAGGGTCTATTGTAGCATTGTTTTTTTTTTTTTATTCATTTTATGTGCTTAATAAAAGTTTTTTTTTTTCTTTTACTCCTCATTAAATAGCCATTTATTTTATTCCCAAAGGAAATAGTTTGGTATTTTATGAGTGGCAATATTGTGAAGTGGTTAAGTGGCAGACTTATTGTAGCCATATTGCTTAGATTCCAGTCCTAGCTTTACAATTTAATAGTGGTAGGACCTTGGGAAAGTCACTCAACCTCTCAGTGCTGTAGTTTTCTAATCTGTAATGAAGAAAATAATAATACCTTTTAGGATTGTTGTGTGGCTTAACTGAGAAGCATAAAATGCTTAACACATTGCTTGGCACATAGTTGCTACTTTGTGTACACTAGCTATCCTCATCGAAATTAGCGTGATTATTTTATGGAATAATGAAGAAGAGTCTTTGAAGTCTGATAGTCCTTTTATGATCTTGGACAGCTTTCTTTTCTAAAACCCATTTGGACAGTGGGCATTATTTCACTTCAGTTCGGTCCAGTCACTCAGTTGTGTTCGACTCTTTGCTACCCAGTGGACTGCGCAGACCAGGCCTCCCTGTCCATCACCAACTCCTGGAGCTTACTGAAACGCATGTCCATTGAGGCGGTGATGCCATCCCACCATCTCATTCTCTGTCATCCCCTTCTCCTCCCGCCTTCAATCTTCCCCAGCATCAGGGTCTTTTCCAGTGAGTCAGTTCTTCGCATCAGGGGTCCAAAGTATTGGAGTTTCAGCTTCAGCATCAGTCCTTCCAATGAATATTCAGGACTGATTTCCTTTAGGATGGACTGGTTGGATCTTCTTGCAGTCCAAGGGACTCTTAAGAATCTTCTCCAACACCACAGTTCAAAGGCATTCATTCTTTGCCGCTCAGCTTTCTTCACAGTCCAACTCTCACATCCATACATGACTACTGGAAAAACCATAGCTTTGACTAGATGGACCTTTGTTGGCAAAGTAATATCTCTGCTTTTTAATATGCTGTCTAGGTTGGTCATAGCTTTTCTTCCAAGGAGCAAGTGTCTTTTAATTTCATGACAGTAATCACCATTTGCAGTGATTTTGGAGCCCAAGAAAATAAAGTCTCTCACTGTTTATTTATTTTGTATATATAAAGCTTCATATACCTGCCCAGTATAGCATATATATATATACATATACATATATATATATATATTTATTTATTTTATGTGAACTCTCTCTAGCAAACTCTCTTTCTCTATTCGGAATTGCAGTTGTATTTCTGGAGCCAGCCTGCTGCTTGCCTCCCTTTCTTTCACCCTTCCGTCTCTTTTCCTTCCCTCCATCGCTCCTTCTACCCTTCCTTTCATCCTCCCTTCCATCTTGCCATCCATCTGTGTGTTTGTCTGACTAAAGGCAATTCAAGGAAGGAAGACTTTAGCAGTTGGTTTAGTGTTTTTAGAACATACATTGTGGGAAACTGTTTTTCTAAGAGTTCCATTACATTAAGATGAGTATGTATACAGAAATGAGGGGAAGTGTTAATTTGGGAAACAGATTTTGGCAATTATGAATATGGTTTTTAAGATACTGAACTGTTTTGTTGTCACTTGTGCTGGTGTCCCACCTAAGAAACTTACTGATAAAGAAAACTTTATCTATACTAATTGATAAAGTACTAATTTTATCTGATAGCAGTGTAAAATCAATGCATGCTTTGGGGCTTCCCTTGTGGCTCAGCGGTCAGAATCTGCATGCCAGTGCAGGAGATCCAGGCTCAATCCCTGGGTCAGGAAGATCCCCTGGAGAAGGAAATGGCTACCGACGTCAGTCTCCTTGCCTGGAAACTCCCATGGACAAAGGGCCCTGGCAGCCTACAATTTGTGGGGTCAAAAAGAGTAAGATACAACATAGTGACTGAACAGCAATTGAAAAGGTAGTTGCTCATAGAGTTACATTTTTTTCATGTAATATATTGTAACTAAATGGGAAAAATTTGTAGATGTTAAGTCTAGAGGATTATAAATTCAATTTTTTTTTCCTACAACAAATGATAAAAACCACCTGAATTGTTAATGGTTTGCTTTTTCTCTTAGGCCAGAGAATGTTGTGGTTGGGTACCCACCTTGTGGGTTGCAGAGCATCACCTTAGCCCACATCTGGAGACTGGCAGCCAGTTACGAGAGGATGTTAGCGCCACCTTGTGGGGCTTGCTGTGCTCTGCCATTGCCTATCAGTGCCCTGGCGTTACAGGCACATCAGGAGAGGATAGCGAGGAAGACGGCAGTTTGGCAGTTATCTTTCCAAAGCAAATACACATCCTCATCTTGGATACTTGCTATTGAACCTTTAGCATCCCAATAAAGTTTTTAGTTTGAGATCTTTCCAGCTGTGGTAATAATAGATTGAAGTGCTTCAAATTCTTGGCCATATGTAACAAAATAGTTGTTATAGTATGTAGTAATAATATTTGAGGTTAATCTTGTAGATATTACTTTTTCTCTAAATTATTTAATATTATTATGAAATAAGTCATATCTTTAGAATTAAGTATTTAAGTATGGTGTATTTGTTGAATTTTGTCTTGATTACTTTTGTAACATGTAGAATATAAACTCACTTTAAAAATATAGTTCTTTGCAAATTAAAATATTTTTGCTGTTTCTTGAATGAAATTATATAATCATGAAATAACACGGACTTTTTAAAACAACATATTCTTAAAAGTTAGAATATTTTCTCCCAATGATTTATTTTATACTTTTTTTATTTTGAACAACTGGATCCTTAATGTTTTTCTCTATTAAAAATATATATAGGTTTTTCTGATTTGGCTGTAATGTGAAATATATCAGTTACATTCAGTGTAATTCCTTAAAAAAAAAAGGCGTGCTAATGATGATGGATAAATATAAAGGATAAGAAGCATAAGAACATGGGTATCATAATGAAGATATACTAGATATACTGAGTCCTATGGGTAATTTTAAAATGTATGCTTGCTTTTAAATGTGAATTACCAAAGTTGACTGTTGCTCAACAGTGAGTATTTGTAATATAAGTAAAAAATAAGTATAGAGTGAAATAGAATGTATCTAGTTTAATATATGGGTTAACCACTTAGCAGTGTGCTCATTCTAATTCAAAAGCTGGGCTACTTGGTTATGAATCAGTGTGCAGTCAAAGTCACACATTAGTATTACTTGCCTACAAGGAAAAACCACTGTTTTATTCTTTCAAAACATTATTTTGTAAACTTGAAGATATTATAACTAAGACAATGAAGACTTCTTACTATAACTTTATATTGCTTTCTTTTTTTTTTTGATGCCAAGTTTCTTAACTTTTTCAAATAAGAAAAAAATTTTAAGTTACTATTTAAAGTCTCCTTTGTTCAGAAATCAAAATGTGAAAATGTTAATATTTTAAGAATTAGGAAGGGTATTATTTGAGAATAAAGATATATATTCTTTTCCGATAATCTTTTTCTTCTAGATTTATGACTACTTGGGTATGATCTAGTGGTAAGAGCTAAAGGTGGTATAAGTAGTCTATTATATTACTTAGAAAATTGACAGGATTGTGGTACCACTGACAGAAAGAAGGAAACAAACAGTGGGAGCCAATTTTGTTTGTTCTCTCAAAAGATTTCATTGGTTATTGTCCCTTCCTCTCAGGGACATTGGTTTTGTTTTCCATAGAGTATTCATTATTTCATCATTTTCCGCAGCATTGTGGAAAATTATTTTGTTTTGAGGCAGATCATTACTTCCAGTTTTGTTTTGTTTTTTTTTTTTTTCACTCTCTGTACTCTTATTTCAGGCAGTTGTTTATGCCTACAGGCAATAATACTAGGATTGATTTACTGTTTATAGTTAACTTGAACAAGTTACCACCACTCATACTGATCATCTGGTTTCCTCATTCATATAACGAAAATGATAATACCTGGCATATAGTAGTAAATGCTTGGCAAATGATGGCTATTACCTGGTATTATTATTAGAAATGGACTTCAGAGTGATCTTACTAACAGGCTTACTATGAAATCCATTGGATGCTCACTGCGTTATAAGAAATGATAGGCATTCAGTGCCTCTCAGTGTTGCGGTTCAGAGTCATACCTCTCATGCATTGTCTCACATCAGGGGTTGACAAACTCTTTACAAAAGGCCACGTAATAAACATTTTAGATTTTGCAGACCCTAGGTCTCTGTTTCAGTTAGTTGACTTTGCTGTTGTAACAGAAAAGCAGCTGGAGACAGTATGTAAATGAATGAATGTGGCTGTGTTCCTTTCAAACTCTATTATAGACACCAAAATTTGAATTTAATGTAATTTTCATACAATATCATTCTTCTGAACTTTTTCAACTTTTAAAAAAATGTAAAAGTCTTTCTTAGTTTATGTGTACAAAAGCAGATACACTGCATTTGGCTTGCAGACTGTATTTGCTGACCCCTTCTTAGAATAGAAACACAGGGTGGGGAGGGGCAGGATTGCAGGCAGTTTTATAGCAGAATATCAGAAAAGCATCTCCCATGAAGGAGGGATATCAGAGTTGTACTTCTGGTGCAAGTGTTAACCCATGCTGATCCTAATTAAGACAATTTTTGGAGAATAATATCCAGGATTGTCAGTCTTTTGCATCCTCGGCTTATTAGATAAATGAGGTTTGTGCCCCCTGGTTTCCTAACGTGCAGAATTGTCCTACTCAGATTTTATCAGTTGGGGACAGAGTAATTCTCTGTCAACTATCCTGAAGACATACATTGAATACAACTGGATGAGAAGGTGTGCTATTGATACGGCTGCTTTTGAAAGTGAAAGTGTTAGTCGCTCAGTCGTGTCCGACTCTTTGCAACCGCATGGACTGTAGCCCACCAGGATCCTCTGTCCATGGAATTCTCCAGACAAGAATACTGTAGTGGGTTGCCATTTCCTACACCAGGAAATCTTCCCAACCCAGGAATCAAACCCAGGTCTCCTGAATTGCAGGCAGATTCTTTACTGTCTGAGCCACCAGGGAAGCTGCCTTTGGGCATATATAGATATTGGTGTCCTCCAGGCCCTCCTACAAAGGCTGGTTTGATTAAGGAACTCCTCACTATTTGTAATTTTGATTCTACAGGATTTTCATTTCTTGAATATACCTATCAGAGAGCACTGTACCCCACCCCACCCCCTAAGATGCTTAGTTTTTCTTCCTGTACATCTCTTTCTTGGAAGCCCATTTTGTAGGATTTGTTACCCTAACCTGGTAATTCAAGAAGCTTTTGTTGCTGGTAAATGACATGTCTAGGTCTGCAAAATTTAAAGACAGAACTGTTTTTAGTTCTTTATCTCATTTCATCCCTAAGCTGTGGAATTGATGATGATGATGATAATGATTGCAGTAACTATCACTTTTTGGTTTCTGTGTACCAGTCATTTTATAAACAGTCTTCAGGACAGTCTTCAGAACAGCTCTATACATTATGTGGTGTTAATCTCATTTTGCATTAAGAAAATATATGCAGTGAAATGATAAGATCAGGAACTTACAGTTGGTGTCAATGTCTGATTCAGTCCTGCACCTTTGACTTCAAAGCTTTCTGCACCTCTTTGTTCTCAGTAAACTTTGTATGTCTTGGGCATTGCTCTTCTTACTTGTTTACTCTAGTTTCTCTACTAAACATTGGTTAGGGCAGTGATTCTGTTTTAAATATGTCTTTGTAACTTCAGCTCCTATTGTAATGCCTGATGAATGTTGCTTGAATTGGTGATTGAAGACAGTTATTCGGTCTAATGGTAAAATAAGGGAAGAATGGTCACATGTAAATTAGGAAGTCCCTGTTAATCATGTAGGATGAGTAAACAGGGTCATTTAATGTAGAGTGAGTCTTTCCTAAGAACCATTTGATGGTTCTAGTGCCATTATATATGGTTATTGTCTGTTAAGACTATCTCTGTTATCTAATCATTAGATATATAAAATTATCATTTTAGGTGACTTTTTTTGTATCATATCCTCTTGAAATACTAACTCATGGTCAGGCCTAGAACAGTGATAGATACATAGTAAGTGTCTGCTGTCTTTCTCTCCCTATCACCTTCCCCTTTCTTACTCTTTTTTTTCTCTCTCTGCATTTGCATATATACATGTCATACACATATGCATATATGCATATATGCATATGTGTATATATAAGATTACAAGTAATTCAGAGTTAATAGATCATGATTATTGAAATGGGAAATAAATTGAAAATTTATGAGAGGATCCTGCAAACAGTATCACACATTTACATTTGCGTGTGTGTGTATATGTGTATGATTGTAAAGGCATTCTACAGCAGAAACATTTCAGTCATAATGCCATACACTCATTCCTAAGGAAATCTTCCATTTGGCATATGCATTTAAAAGGGCTTTTAGGGAAAATTGGAGTAGCAGCAGTTACATACACGTGCATATGTGTATGTACATGTATATAGAACTTTATAACCAGAGTACTAAGACAAGCTAAAAGTTTTGATGAGAATACCGTAGTTAAGTCTCCTCTGGCGTCATTGTAATCAGTGTCATTGTCAAAGTAGCCTTAAATTTTGGGTCTCACGATTTGTTTGAGATGTAAACTTTTGAGAAAATTTGCTTTTAAGAGTGACCATTCTCCTCAAAATGAAAACCTCTGAATCAGTATATAGACTTTTATATTTTTTTATGCTTAGGATAAATATCTTAGCATCTTTATCTGTAGTCCCATATTCAGATAGCTTAACATATGGAAGATCTAGTGATCAGGAAGACTCTGAATCAGTCAGTGTCTGTGTGGGAGAAAAGCTCTTCCATGGGATTATCAGCCTTTTCACATCATATGTTGCTAAAGCTTTGTCATTCATGGTGAGAAAGCTGATAACCTTGAAATGTGCTGAGAAAAGTTGTGTATGAGTAAATATAACCTTTTGGTTATGTATGCTGATCTCATTACCCTATTTACCAATCACAGTTTAGTTGAGTAGCTTTAAAGAAACATAAATTATAGTTTAACAGACGGTTTATATATAAGGCTTTTAGCTCAAAATAGATACAGACTTATACTTTGACTCCAAAATAGGATGTCTTTTCACTACTGTTTAAAAATATTTACTATAATTAGTAAAAATCTAGTCACAGCCTATTGCATAGCACTAGAAAATGGAAAATAATGTGAACAAACATACAGTTAAAAAAGACAGAAGCTAGAGGAGGTTCCAGTAAAATTTAAGTGTACGTGGAAGAAATAATAAGACTTAAAATTTAAGTTTTATGGGGAGAATAGGGTATTTAATTGAATTATATATTTTATAAAAGACCCATTAGTGGATACTTGGAAGAGATGACTTCTTTGAGAAGTATTATAGATCCGAGGTTATAATTGTGTTGCTGTATAGTCAGACAGACCTGGTTTTAAATCCTATCTTCTGAGCTTAATTGCTTCTATGTTCTTCAACATGTTATTTTTCTAGGACTCAATTTTAACATGTATAAAATGAGTTTATTGTATCACTTATTATTTGCTTGGGTTGTTGTTAAAATTAATGAGGTAAAGCCTTAAAAGTTTTTAGAGTAATGCCTGGTACATGAAAAGTGCTATTATTTTTATTTTGCCACCTGAAAGTTAAGAACCACAACTTACCCCTTTTACATTTATATATTGTTGGGGTCCTTTAATGGACCGGAACCTGATGGTACGGAGTCGACGATAAGAAAGTAAAAGAGAGAGAGAGAGAAAAAAAAGACCCGGGGACCTAAGCTCTGATGGAGCAAAGGTGCTTTAATGATTTTTCTATGAGTATATATAGGCTGTGGTACAAGAAACTTCTTTCGGGAATGATAGAGATCAGAAAACCGAACGTACAGCAACTGTTACCAAGGGAACAAGAGGTAATGTTAGTCACAAGGTCAGGAGACAATCCATATCTCAAGAAAGGGGAACAAGACTAAGCAGTTTTGTCCTAAAGTGAATGTTTACTAAAGGAGACCCAAGCCTGCCTCACACAATGACCTCAGTCCCTGGGAGCAGTGTGCTGTTCCGCTTGAAGAGGGACAAAGGACTCATGAGAGGCAGCACGTAGGAATCCTCCCGTCAAACATTCCCTGACAATATATAATGAAAACAATAGCCATTTAAAGTGAGATTTTTTTGTTTGTTTGTTCCAGGTAATTCCAAATTTTCGTTGAAATCAGAAAAATACATAGTTATGTTGACTATCTTACTGTAATTTTGTGACCACTATACTATCCTAAAAGCGGGCTTCCCAGGAGTCTCAGTGGTAAAGAGTCTGCCTGCCCGGCAGGAGACCCAGGTTCAGTCCTTGGGTGGGGAAGATCTCCTGGAGAAGGAAATAGCTACCCGCTCTAGTACTCTTGCCTGGGAAATCCCATGGATAGAGGAGCCTGGAGGGCTGCAGTCCATGGGGTCGCAAAGAGTTGCCCATGACTCAGTGACTAAACAGCAGCAGCATCCTAAAAGCAGGATCTTACTACTTCTTTGTAATCATTCCTTTTCCCCCCACTAGTCTGTTTATCCTGTGCTCTCCTATTCTTGCTTATATTAGCATCATATGGGGGCTTGTTGGAACTGCACCATCTCAGGCTACACACTAGATCCATAGAATCATAATCTGCATGTTAATACGGTTCCCCAGGTGATTCTTAAGCACGTTCAAATTTGAGAAGCACTGTCCTTAAACCACTGTTTCTCATTTTATCCTGTCCTCAAACCTTTCTCCATCTGTGACACTCAGCTCCTTGAAATCCCTTTCATGGATGATGCTTCCTGCTTCTCTGAAAAAAAAAAAAGTGAAGCTATGAGAAGAAGCTCTCATACACACACTCAGGTGCACAACCATTTTAACTTACCTTGCAGTATCTTTATAGTACTGTGCTTTCAAGTTACTATAGATGAAATAACCATGCTGCTATCTAACGGTGAGTCACTAGATACCATTTCTTCTCCCTATTCAAGAATATCACTCCAGTAAATCTGTACTCATTCACTTGCATCATTCACTTTTTCCCTCTCTGCTGGATCATTCTTCCCAGGCTGTAAACATGCTATCTCTTGTCTTAGGAAAAAAACAAACAAACAAAACTTTCCTTGGATCCCCCTTTCTCCTCAACAGCTATCACTGTATTTATTTGCCCTCTGCAATAAATTTTCTCAAAAGAATTGTCTAACACCTATCATCTCCATTTCTTGTCTTCCTGTTTCTGAATTCATTTCATTCAGTCTTTTGGTCCCCCTACTCTGTTGAAACTGAGCTTGTCCAAATTACTGGTAACCTAAATATTGTCATTCAGCTGGCAGTTCACAGTCCTTAGTTTTTTTAACTTGGCAGCAATAATTTAAAAGTTGATCACTATTCCTTGAAATACTTTATTCCATGTGCTGCTTCTCTTGGTTTCTCTTTTTTCTCTGTTTCTTGTTCTTATTGTCTGGTTCCTCTTCATTTCCCACTTGAATTATGTGACCTGTTTCACCTGGCTTCTTACACTTAGCATATTTTCAAGATCCATCCACATTACAGCATATGTACATGTGTGTGCTCAGTTTTGTCCGGCTCTTTGCAACCCCATGAACTGCAGCCCACCAGACTCCTCTCACCGTAGAATTTTCCAGACAAGAATACTGGAGTAGGTTGCCGTTCCTTTCTCCAGATTACAGCATGTCAGTACTTTCTTCCTTTTTTTGTGGTCAAATAATATTCCATTGTGTGTATACATTATTATTTGTTTATCCATCCTTTATAGACTTCTGAATTGTTTCCACATTTTGGCAATTATGAATATGTGCTGCTATGAACATATGTATATATATTTAGAATATATGACTACATATATTGGTTTGAATATTTGGTTTTGCTTATTTTTTGAATATATCTAGGAGTAGAACTGCTGGATCATATGATAAGTCTATGTGTATATTATTGAGGAACCTCCAGACTGTTGTCACATGAGCTGAACCATTTTTATTTCCACCAGCAATGTACTAAATGATTCCTATTTTTCCACATCCTTGTCAACATTTGTTATTTTCAATTTTTTTTTTTTAAGCATTGTCTTCCTAGTGGGTTTATGATGTTGAACAGCTTTTAATGTGATTATGGGGCATTTGCATATCCATTCCTCTTTCTTCTTTCTGTTGAATTCTTGAGAAGATCCTTTGAAGCTCTGTGGAGTTGTCTTTCCATGCAGCTCTCTCTGTCTTCTTTGGTACGCTTTCCTGAGAACTCTAGGCACTCTGATCTCTGTGTATTCTCAGCTCTGTTTCTTCTTAGAGAGAGTGCCAAGCTTTGCTTGGTTGCTCTCTGCACTAGATCCTGAACGTTCTCTCAAGGCAGTAAGCTGGGATAATTTGCAGTGTTCCCCTTGTTTTTTGTGTGGTAGGGTCCACAGTCCTCTATTGCCTGATTTCCTGTGTCTTGCATACCTTCACTTCATATATTTCCCCAGCAATATATTGATTGTTTCACACAAGAGGATAAATCTGGTCCCATAACTTAGCCTGATGTGAAATCCTTTCATCTTTAAAATGGAGAAAATAAGACTCAAGAGTATGCCAAATTCATATTAACTCTGCTGAGATTCCTGTGAAGAATTCATGTCATCTTTCCATGTACCCTCACTATCTCGGATGTCAAACATTTGTGCTTTGGCAATCTACTGGCTGAACTTGGCAGGCTTTTGTAGGGGTGCAGTGTATAATCAATTGGTTTACTTTGTCAGGGGTTGTAGACATTGATTATTATTCACCTGGGAGTGGAGAACTTTCTAAATGAAATTTGAATCTTTTCTATGACTACTGGCAAGAACTGAAAAATTCTCAGTAATGAAAATCATATGTTTTAAAAGAAATGGACTGAGGAATACTTACTTTGTTTTAGTGATGTTGCATTT
Organism: Cervus canadensis; assembly: GCF_019320065.1. NCBI lineage: Eukaryota > Metazoa > Chordata > Mammalia > Artiodactyla > Cervidae > Cervus > Cervus canadensis. The sequence goes on along the minus strand of NC_057397.1, from coordinate 61,521,254 downwards.
TCTCTTTATTTGTAATGGAAATATCATTTCTTTCCAGGAATATTAAGAGACTTTGTGACACAGACCTCTTTTTTTGCTGTTGTTAAATTAAGGAGCTTTCAGTACTAGGAAAGATTTAAAAATTTTCACAATATTTATTCAAAAATGCAACATTTATGTAAGAACATGTCCTTGTCCTTAATAAATACACACTGCCATAATTAGAGGTATATGGGCACCATGTATCCAGTATAAACTAAAATTGATCATAAAGGGTTTTATACGTATACTTAGACACACATATGCAGATGTGTGTTGGTATATGTGAGTCCAAATTTAGAAAATTGGAGGATTTGCTTGAAAGATATTTAGAAGTTCCTTGTACTATTCTTGTAGCACTGAAGCTTGGAATTATATTAAAGCTACCACATTTTTAAAAAAAAACTACAATATGATGATCACTTCTAGGTGTGAAGTGTGACATTTCCTTTATTTTTGCCTTTTCAGCATTCATTTCCTCCTTGTCTGATATTTGCAAGGTATCTAGCTCAAGGGGGATTGATCTCACAGGGTAGTTCCACAGTTGAACGTGTGACCTCTGCCTCAAAATCCAGTTCTGTTACTTTTTTGAAGTGATTGGTTCAGGGATGATCATATGAGCCAAGCCAACGCAGGGAGATTCATTTCTAAGATTTCTGTTGACATTATTGTGTAGAGAAACTACCATCATGTTTCCAAGTAAGTAGGTTATAATCTTGAACCTAATTGTAGTCACTTGCCATTATTTATAACAATTTACCTGAGAACAGTGAAACCAATTGAGAAGAAAGAGAACCGGCAAGCTTCAGTAAGAAAACTGTTGTTTTATACACACACATACACACACAAAAATTAAGCTTGATTTAATTAGCGTTTTGGTGCTTTGGACCATTCCCTTGGAAATACTGAAGAAAAAGAGAGATGTATAATAACTTGGTTTTTTTTTTTTTGTATTATGATTCCATCTTTCTAACCATTCTTTAATTTTCTTTTTTCATTTCTCCATAAACATCTCATTTCTTGATGAACCTAAACTTGAGGTTATTTTTTTTCTTCTGACTACTATGGTTTTAGCTGTGTTTATTTATATATATATGTATATATATATAATATTTATATAGAATACATTTTAATATGTAATGACTATACTATTTATATGTGTGCATTACTTTCATTGTTTATTATGTTTTATCATATTTAAATTCGTGTCTATTTTTATTTTACCTTACGGTTGTTAATTTAATATAACTCCTCGTTTCCATGCTTACACATTTAGTGCCAGGAATAAAATTCACTTTTCTCTTCAAACCTCTTTTTTATTTTAATCCATTTAATCAATAATTGTATTTTCTCAGTGACTCAGCACAATTCTATCATATAGTCCCACTAAACTGTATGTGATTTCAGGGGAGGGACTGAGATAATTCCCCAAAGGGAACTTGAGTGCTTCACTAGAAGAGACAAAAGATTTGTAGGGGTTTCTCAGAAAGGAAAGTCTAAGAGAAAGGCTTATGTAGTACTATTATTATGGATTATGGTGGAAGGATTAACATTATGAGTCAGCAGAGGGAGACCTATATGGGTGTATAATTTAATTAGTCACAAGTTCCTAGAACAGTTCTTCTTCGGAGACTTTTTATCCCACTTGCTTACATACTCTATTGTTCAAGGTTCTACTCCTCAGGACACTGACTTTGCTGCTCATCTAGTTTCTATGTATATATATGGGCACCAGGTGAAGAGATGTACCGCTCCATATTACAGGAGTACACTGCGAGCTCTAAATTCAGAGGCAAGAGACATATTAGATGGACACGGGCTCTGTCAGTTTTTCCTGTGTGGAGTTGGTTAGGAAGCTGTGTAGAGCTGTTTACCACTGCAACTGCTAGAATGATTTAGGGTGAAGTGGAGAATTAGAGGTATCTGAGACAAGGGAAAGGAATGCTAGAGAGTAAAAGACAATAATAAAAAGGAAAATGTGCACCATAAAGCATGTATTTTTTTAAGCATCATAAAACATAAAAATGTATTATAGAATGTGATGTCTGTTATATCTTTAAGGAATATATTTGTTTCCGGATACCAGCTTCATGTGGCTGCAGTGTAGACATAGATGTTGAAAAGCTGGGAGTTAAATCTTCAAATATTAGGAGTCTTATCTATAACCAGATGTTAATATTGATTAAAAATATTTTCTTCCTGGTTTTGTGGACTGTCACAAATCTCCACATAGTCTATATTATTTATATAATTAGGTTAAAGGCTTAATACAACATACATGAAAGTGTATCACATTGGAATATTGGAAAACAGGCTGGAGAACTATTATCAGTAATGAAAGTGTGTCTTATACTAAGTAATATTTGGAGTATTCTTTGATTTGAAGCACATTTTAAAATAATTACTTCTGGATGAAATGAAGTTGTGAATGCATGATCAGTCACTCAGTTATGTCTAACTTTCGTGATCTAGTGGACTAGCCCCTCCAGGGCCCTCTGTCCATGGGATCTTTCAGGTCAGAATACTGGGGTGGGTCACCATTTCCTCCTCCAGAAATGAAGCTATACTTAGTAATAAAGTATTCGAAAGATTAAAAGTAAATATAAAATTTTATTTACATATTCATCCATTAAATGCAGTATTTTTTAAGTGTGAAACTTTTGCTTGACATTGGTCATATGTGAATGGTGGAGATAGTCACTGATCTGATGAGCTTATATTGTATCTGAGGAGGTTGACAGTGAGTAAGGATAAAATTATATGATCACAAATATTAAACAGAGGTATTTGATGAAAACTTAATTTGCTAGAGTGCTTAGAGACAGGCCTCTGTGAAGGATATGAGAGGTGACTGAACGAGTAGCAAAGAATTTGGCGTGTTCAAGGGTAGTTGGAGTATAGTCACCAGGGGAGAGTGTCAGAGATGAGATTTCAGAGAGATGTGAGTCATCTGGCGTGGCTTCATAGGCTATGATTAGAAGTTTACATTTAATGCAAAGGGAATTGGGAAGACAGTGTTTAAGCAGAGGAATAGCAGAGTCTGATTTATCATCTAAACACATGAAGTCTTTATATGTTTACATACATTGTTTTAGGTTTTATGATGAAAGTAATTATATCTCTAGTAAATAAAATTTGGAAAGTTAGAAAATCCAGGAAGCAGAAAAAAAAAATTAACTCATCAATCAGTCACCAGCCGTTGAAATTTCTTTTACATATGTCCTGCTAGAGTTCCCCCTGCTATTTATTTACCTTGTATTGAATTTGAATTTGAATGGCTTACAGAGTGAAAGTCACTCATTCCTGTCCAACTCTTTGCAACCCCATGGATAGTCCATGGAATTCTCCAGGCCAGAGTACTGGACTGGGTAGCCTTACCCTCCTCCAGGGGATCTTCCCAAGTCAGGGATTGAACCCAGGTCTCCCACACTGCAGGCAGTTTCTTTACCAGCTGAGCCACCAGGGAAGCCCTACTTTGTTTTATATTGTATTTAAAATTTTCCTTTATGTCCTAAGAATTTCTTCTTTATTGCATAGTCTTTGAAACCATCATTTTAATGATCATGTACTAGTTTGTCATTTGAGTACGTCAGTTTGCTTAATCAGCCCTCCTTTTTGGAAATTTAGATTATTTCAAATATTTTCTATTGTATGTAACTATAAGTGAAATTCCTAATATAAATTCCTGCATTTCATTAGCATAGATTTATGGAAATTTAATTAGTTAAAAGGTGTTAACTTTTTGTTACCAAATTCATATGCAGAACTGTTATGGTTATGGTAAACCCCTACCATCAGTGTGTTAACAGGGATTAGCAGATTTTTTCTTAGGGAGTCATATACTACAAATTTTAGACTTGTAGGTTGTATAATCTCTCTAGCAGCTACTCAGTTTTGCTGTTTAGTACAGAATTGACCATAGACTATTGGTAAACAAATGGGTGTGACTGTGTTCCAAATTAAAATAATTTTAGCAAAATATCTCAAATCCTGTGGACTGCAGTCTGTATTACACTATCAGTTACACCATACCTTGCTAGTATTATTCTAAACTTTGAAAATTGTGTGTCTCAAGAGTTTTGGAATTACATTTGACAAACTTATTGAAAATAGTTTTAAATCCCATGTCACTCAAGCTTCATTGTTACTTTTTAGAGTAATAAGGTAATATGATGTTAATATACTTTTTAATTGTGAATTGTGGTTGGTTTTAATAGCTGCAGCTATTCCTTGTGTCCTGTGTTTTATATGTGTGTGCCTAGTCGCTTCAGCTGGGTCTGACTTTTTGAGATCCTGTGGACTGTATACACTTGCTCCGTATTAACCTTTGATGTTACAAAAGACTCTAATCCAATTTAAACTCCAGGAATATTAATGACTTCTAAATTGTTTTAATGGTTGGCAGCCATGAATTTGATTTAATACTGTAATGCTGTGCAGAAGTCAGAAGTATGAATTTTAAAGCTTCTAATTTTGTCAACTAACCCTCACTCCTACGTAAGGTTTGTAACCTTAGTTAGTTCTTGAGAATGCTGTATAAAGCTAAAGTTGCCTTCTCTTCAAATTTATGTGTATCTTGTAGTGTTTTATGTCTGAGTTATAGAGGAAAGATGTCAAAACTGGAACCTTTGTCAGATAGAATAAAACATTGGCATGTTTCAGAGACTTGCTGTTCTTTTTATTATGGTGGTCTATATGGTATAAACAGAGTAAAATTCCAGATAACCATCAAGTACTCTATTAAATATTTTTCGAAAATAGAAGTAGGATAGATTAAACATGCAGGTATTTTTTTTTTCAGCTACCAATTGTTTCCCCCAGAAACAAGCCATTTTGGGGGAAAAATCATTTTAGTTTCAGGTTGCTTGGTGAAAAAAATAAATACTGGAATTTGTGTTGATACATGTGAATAAGCAATTTTCTAAAAAAAAGTTTTTTTTTACTGATGTTTGCAAAGTGGCAACCTTAAGATTCTTATATTTTAAAAAAGCACCCTTAATTTCTGAAAAAACTAAGAGAAATAACTTGTCTACGGAAGGATGACTTATGGAATGGGGGCAGTGGCCTGGACTTAGAAATGCTAGAAGTCTATCCTATGATTTATGCCATGCAATTTTAGATGAAATGAGAAGTAATGGTATTCAGTATCAGAAAATACATGCTTATCTGGTTTCAGTCAGAACAACATTGCTTTTAGTTTCCAAGTTAAACTTTATTATTATTATTAATAAATACTTAATATTTAAAGCTTTCTTAATTAAATCAAAATGTATAGTGTGTCTCCTAGTTTGCTGAATATTTTCATAATTTTAAAAGAGACCTTTCCAACCACAGTTGGTGCATGGAATTTGAAAACTATAGACATGGTCTAATGTGGATGACTTTGAAGATCCTTCTTCCAGTTGATTTTAAGTTGTAATAAAAAAATATTGTTTTCTGCTAGTATCTATTAAAAGAGATACATGCTTATTATCCTTAATTCTGTGTGTTTAAAGTTTAAGCCAGATGTAGCTTCATAGAGTCAGTGATTGAAATGCTAAGTCAGTTCATGATTAATTATTTTGAATTAAACATGATCTGAGATTATCAGTATTGGCTTTAAAAAACTTAAACTGAATACTGCTTTGTACCTTAATTCATATTTTATGTCTCATTACTTCAAAAGGTAATTGTTTGCCGTATGTTTGCAGTGCTTATAGCCTTAGGTTATTTAATATATGCAGATATGATTAAGACAGTTCTGGGCCTATATGTAAAAGAGATACAGAAATATTTGAAATGAAAAAACTGTCATAATATTAGCAATAGAGAAGATTTTAATGATGTGTATGAGTTAATGATAATGCATTTTATAATGATTATGTGTTAATTTATAATATATATTTTGATTATATTTTCCTGTAAAAGAAAATCCAGTTTTGTTTATTTAGTGGATTTAATTTTACTGAGTATAGTTGATTTACAGTGTTAATTAGATAGAGATCTCTTCAAGAAAATTAGAGATAACAAGGGAACATTTCATGCAAAAATGGGCTCGGTAAAGGACAGAAATGGTATGGACATAACAGAAGCAAAAGATGTTAAGAAGAGGTGGCAAGAATACACAGAAAAACTGTACAAAAGAGATCTTCATGACCCAGATAATCATGATGGTGTGATCACTCACGTTCTGGAATGTGAAGTCAAGTGGGCCTTAGGAAGCATCACTACAAACAGAGCTAGTGGAGGTGATGGAGTTCCAGTTGAACTCTTTCAAATCCTAAAAGATAATGCTGTGAAAGTGCTGCACTCAATATGCCAGAAAATTTGGAAAACTCAGCAGTGGCCACAGGACTGGAAAAGGTCCGTTTTCATTCCAGTCCCTCAGAAAGGCAATCCCAAAGAGTGCTCAAACTACCACACAATTGCACTCATCTCACACGCTAGTAAAGTAATGCTCAAAATTCTCCAAGCCAGGCTTCAGCAATATGTGAACCCTGAATTTCCAGATGTTCAAGCTGGTTTTAGAAAAGGCAGAGGAACCAGAGATCAAATTGCCAACATCCGCTGGATCATCGAAAAGCAAGATAGTTCCAGAAAAACATGTATTTCTGCTTTATTGACTATGTCAAAGCCTTTGACTGTGTGGATCACAATAAACTGTGGAAAATTTTGAAAGAGATGGGAATACCAGACCATCTGACCTGCCTCTTGAGAAACCTGTATGCAGGTCAGGAAGCAACAGTTAGAACTGGACATGGAACAACAGACTGGTTCCAAATAGGAAAAGGAGTACATCAAGCTGTATATTGTCACCCTGCTTATTTTAACTTATATGCAGAGTACATCATGGGAAACGCTGGGCTGGATGAAGCACAAGCTGGAATCAAGATTGTTGGGAGAAATATCAATAACCTCAGATATGCAGATGACACCACCTTTATGGCAGAAAGTGAAGAAGAGCTAAAGAGCCTCTTGATGAAAGTGAAAGAGGAGAGTGAAAAAGTTGGCTTAAAGCTCAACATTCAGAAAACTAAGATCATGGCATCTGGTCCCATCATGTCATGGGAAGTAGATGGAGAAACAGTGGAAACAGTGGCAGACTTTATTGTTTTGGGCTCCAAGTCTGTGCAGATGGTGACTGCAGCCATGAAATTAAAAGACGCTTACTCCTTGGAAGGAAAGTTATGACCAACCTAGACAGCATCTTAAAAAGCAGAGGCATTACTTTGCCAACAATGTCCGTCTAGTCAAGGCTGTGGTTTTTCCATTAGTCATGTATGTGTGTGACAGTTGGAGTATAAAGAAACCTGAGTGCAGAAGAATTGATGCTTTTGAACTGTGGTGTTGGAGAAGACTGTTGAGAGTCCCTTGGACTGCAAGGAGATCCAACCAGTCCATCCTAAAGGAAATCAGGTCTGAATGTTCATCAGATGGACTGGTGTTGAAGCTGAAACTCCAGTAATTTGGCCATCTGATGCGAAGAGCTGACTCATTTGAAAAGACTCCCTGATGTTGGGAAAGATTGAAGGCGGGAGGAGAATGGGGTGACAGAGGATGAGATGGTTGGATGGCATCACTGACTCAGTGGACATGAGTTCATTAAACTCCACGAGTTGGTGATGGACAGGAAGGCTTGGCATGCTGCAGTACATGGAGTCGTAAAGAGTTGGACACGACTGAGCTACTGAACTGAACAGTGTTAATTACTGCTCTACAACCAAGTTATTCTGTTATACACATATATACATTTTAAAATATATTCTTTTCCATTATAGTTTATCCTAGGGCATTGAATATAATTCTGTTTGCTATACAGTGGAAACTTGTTTACCCATTCTATGTATTATAGGTTACCTCTGCTAACCCCAATCTTCTAACCCATTCCTTTCCCAAGCCCCTCCCCCAAGGGACCACCGGTCTCTTCTCAATATCCGTCGTTCTTCTTCTGTTCCATAGATAGGTTCAGTTGTGTCCTTTTTTATTTTATTTTTTAATAATTTATTTATTTATTTTCATTTTTGGTTGTGCTGGGTCTTTGTTGCTTCCTGCAGGCTTTGTCTAGTTATAGAGGCATGGTCTGCTCTTCGTTGCGGTACGTGGATTTCTCATTGTTGCCATGGTGCAGAGAAGTGGTGAAGTGGCTTCTCTTGTTGAAAAGCACGGGCTCTAGGTGCATAGGCTTCAGCAGTTCCAGGAAGTAGGCTCAGTAGTTCTGGCTTGTAGGCCCTAGAGCGTGCAGGCCTCGGTAACTGAGGCTCAGTGGCTCTCGAGGGCAGGCTTAGTAGTTGTGGCACATGCACTTAGGTATTCTGTGGCTTGTGGAATCTTTCTGACCAGGGATTGAACCCATGTTGTATGCATTGTCAGGCAGACTCCTGGCCACTGTACCAGCAAGAAAGTCCTGTGTCAGATTCCACGTATATGATGTTACATGGTATTCATCTTTCTGACTTACTTCACTTATTAATAGTATGATAATCTGTACTTGCATCTGCATTGTTGCATATGGCATTGTTTCGTTCTTTTTTATGGTTGTGTCTTATTTCTCTGTGTGTCTATGTGTATGTGTGTGTGTGTACCACAAGTCGTTTATCCGCTCATCTGTTGATAAATGTTTAGGTTGCTTCCGTGTCTTGACTGTCGTAAACATAGAGATGTGTGTATCTTTTTGAATTACAGTTTAGTTGTGATACATGCCCAGGAGTGGGATTGGGGGATTATATAGTCGTTCTGTAAAATCCAGTTTAAAATGAATAATTGGTTTAAAACATTTTATTTTTTTAGTTCTAGAATCCTGTGTTTTATATTGATTTGGTGCACGATACTGGGATGGGTTTCTGAACAATGAAAATCCAGAATAAAGAATAATGACACACGGAAGATAAATAAAAGAGAGATTCTTATGAGACCTGTTAATTTTCAAAATGGTAGTTACTTGTTATCAATCAAGTTTATGCTTTTTTGCCTTATATGAACCAAAGTTATCATTGAAATTCAAAACTTCGATCAGGAAAAATGCAGATATAGTTTCCTAGTTTTAAACTATAAGTAATATATTATTTTATAACATGAAATATGTTTGTTCTACCTTGGTTTATATATAGCTTGATTCATATACTTGCAGATCTGTTTTTTTAATAATGTATCACATATATTCACCTACAAACACCTTGACATATCACTATTTTATACTTAAATATTATATATAATATATAAACATGTTTATATATAAACATATGTTTATATATAATATTTGTGTATAATGCCTGGAATATCTAAGCTTAGGGAGGAATCTCTCTTAGCTTCTCTTTTCTTCTCCTCACCCTGATTGGTTTTTAAATTAATTTTTGTTGGAGTATAGTTGCTTTGCAGTGTTGTGTTAGTTTCAGCTGTAGAGCGAGATGAATCAGTTATACACCTATCTATCCTTTCTTAGATTGTTTTTCCATATAAGTCATTACAGAGTTTTGAATTGAGTTCTCTATGCTATATATTAGGTCTCATTAATTGTCTGCTTTATAGTTATAGAGTACATATGTTAATCTTAGTTTCCCATTCATCTCACTCCTCTTTCCCCCTTGGTTATTTGTACAGGTTTCTTTCTACCTTTGTGTCTTATTCTGCTTTGCAAATAAATTTATCTGTATCATTTTTTTAGATTCCACATTTAGGTGGTGCTATTCAATATTTGTTTTTGTCTTTCTGACTTCACTCTGTTTAACAGTCTCTAGGAGCATCCACATCTCTGCAAATAGCGTTATTTCATTCTTTTTTTATGTTTGAGTAATACTCCATTGTATCTATATTCCCGGGCTTCCTATGTGGCACTAGTGGTAAAGAATCCGCCTGCCAGTGCAGGAGATGTGAGAGATTTGGGTTCAACTCCTGGGTCGGGAACATCCCCTGAAGAAGGGCATGGCAACCCACTCCAGTATTCTTGCCTGGAGAATCCCATGGGCAGCGGAGCCTGGTGGGCTGTAGTCCACAGGACTGCACAGAGTCGGACATGACTGAAGTGATTCAGCACACTTTCATGTATCTCTGTACCACATCTTCCTTATTCTTTCCTCCGTTGATGGGCATTTAGGTTGCTTCCCTGCCCTGGTTATTGTAAATAGTGCTGCAGTGAACATTGGAATGCATGTATCTTTTGGAATCACGATTGTCTCTGGGTATCCAGAAATACAAATGCTGTGTCATGCGGTGGTTCTATTTTTAGAGTTTTAAGGAGCCTCCATACTGTTCTCGATAGTGACTATATCAATTTACATTCTCACCAACAGCGTAAAAGGGTCCCCTTTTCTCCACACCTTCTTCAGCATTTATTGTTTGTAGATTTTTTGATGATAGCCATTCTGAGCAGTGTGAGGTGATACCTCATTGTAGTTTTGATTAGCATTACTCTAATAATTAGTGATGTTGAACATCTTTTCATGTACCTCTTGGCATTCTGTATGTCTTCTTGGAGAGATGTCTATTTGTTTATTTTTATTGCTCTAGGAGTTGGATCCAAAAAGATCTTGCTGTGATTTATGTCGCACAGTGTTCTATGTTTTCTTCTAAAAGGTTTATAGTATCCAGCCTTACATATAGGTCTGTTATGTCATTCATTTTGAGTTTATTTTTGTGTGTATTGTTAGGGAGTGTTATACTTTCATTCTTTCGTATGTAGCTGTCCAGATTTCTCAGCACCACTTGTTGAAGAGACTGTCTTTTCTCCATTGTATATTCTTGCCTTCTTTGTTATACATTGTGACCATAGGTGCATAGGTTTATCTCTGGACTTTCTATCCAATTCCATTGATCTATCTTTTTGTTTTTGTGTCAGTACCATTGTTTTGTGGCATAGTCTGATATCAGGGAGCCTGCTCTGTTTTTCTATCTCAAGATTGCTTTGGCTGTTTGGGGTGTTTTGTGTTTCTAGACAACTTGTAGAATTTTTTGTTCTAATTCTGTGAAAAACGCCATTGGTAATTTTATAGAGATTGCAATGAATTTGCAGATTACTTTGATTAGTGTATCTGTTTTCACAATACTGATTCCTCCAATCCAAGAACATCGTATATCTCTCCATCTGTTTGTGTTGTCTTTGATTTCTTTTTTTTTTTTCATTTATTTTTATTAGTTGGAGGCTAATTACTTTACAGTATTGTAGTGGTTTTTGTCATACATTGACATGAATCAGCCATGGACTTACATGTGTTCCCCATCCTGATCCCCCTTCCCACCTCCCTCTCCACCCGATCCCTCTGGGTATTCCCAGTGCACCAGGCCCGAGCACTTGTCTCATGCATCCATCCTGGGCTGGTGATCTGTTTCACCCTAGATAATATACATGTTTCGATGCTGTTCTTTCATCAGTATCTTCTAGTTTTCTGAGTATAGGTCTTTTGCCTCATAAGGTAGGTTTATTCCTAGATATTTTATTGTTTTGTTGCAATGATAAATGGAATTGTTCCTTTAATTTCTCTTTCTGATCTTTCATTGTTAGTATATAGGAATGAAAGAGATTTTTGTGCATTAATTTTGTATCCTGCAACTTAACCAAATTCATCAGTGAACTCTTGTTTTCTGGTGGTATTTTTAGAATTTTTCACATATAGTTTCATGTTATCTGCAAACATGACAGTTTTACTTCTTTCCCAATTTGGATTCTTTTTATTTATTTATTTTTTTCTTCTCTGATTGCCATGTCAAGACTTCCAAAACTATGTTGAATAATAGTAGGAAGAGTGGACATCCTTGCCTTGTTCCTGTTCTTAGAAGAAATGCTTTCAGTTTTTTTACCATTGAAAATGATGTTTGTTGTGGGTCTTATATGGCATTTGTTATGTTGAGATAGGTTCCCTCTATACTTACTTTCTGGAGAGTTTTTATCATAATCACTGTTGAATTCTATCAAAAGTTTTTTCTGCTTCTATTGAAATGATCATATGGTTTTTATTCTTCAGTTTGTTAATGTGTATCTTATTGATTGATTTATATATATTGAAGAATCCTTGCATCCTTGGGATAAATCCAGCTTGATCATGGTGTATGATCTTTTTAATGTGTTGGATTCTAGTATTTGCTAGTATTTTGTTGAGGACTTTTGCATCTATATTCATCAGTGATACTGGTCTGTAATTTTCTTTTATTGTGATATCTTTGTCTTGTTTTGGTATCAAAGTGATGGTGGACTTGTAGGGTGACCTTGAGAGTTCCTCTCTTTGCAATTTTCTTAAAGAGTTTGAGAAGTATATGTGTTAGCTCTTCTCTACATGTTTGATAGACTTCACCTGTGAAGTCATCTGGTCTTACTTAGACTTTTGTTTGTTGGAAGATTTTTAGTCACAGTTTCAATTTCAGTACTGTGATTGGCCTGTTCATATTTTCTATTTCTTTTTAGTTTAGTTTTGGAACGTTGTCGCTTTCAAAGAATTTGTCCATTTCTTCCAAGTTGTTCATTTTATCGCCATACAGTTACCTGTAATAGTCTCCTATGATCTTTTGGATTTCTGTGGTATCAGTTATAACTTCTCCCTTTTCATTTGTAATTTATTGATTTGAGTCCTCTTCCTTTTTTTCTTGATGAGTCTAGGTAAAGGTTTATGAATTTTGTTTATCTTCCCAAAGAACAGCTTTTAATTTCACTGATTTTTGCTGCTGTTTGCTTCCTTTCTTCTTTTCTGTTTCATTTATTTCTGTTCTGATCTTCATGATTTCTTTCTTTCTACTAATTGTGAGGTTTTTGTTCTTTCTCTAGTTGCTCTAGATGTAAGGATGTAAAGATATCCTTACAACAGATGTAAGGATAGGTTGTTTATTTGTGATTTTTCTTGTTTCTTGAGGTGAGAGTTGTATTGGTATAAACTTCCTTCTTATAACTACTTTTGTGTTATCCCATAGGTTTTGGGTCATTCTGCTTTCATTGTCATTTGTTTCTCGTGGTTTTTTTTTTTTCTTTTTTTGAAATTTCTCCTTTGATTTCTTCAGTGATCTGTTGGTTATTTAGTAGCACATTCAGCCTCCATGTCTTTTTGTTTTTTACATTTTTTTTCTTGAATTGATTTTTAATCTCATAGTATTGTGATCAGAAAAGATGTTAGATACAATTTCAGTTTTATTAAATTTACCTAGGCTTGATTTGTGACCCAATATGTGATCTCTCCTGAAAAATGTTCCTTGTGCACTTTAGAGGAAATGTATTTTATTGCTTTCAGATAGAATGTCCTGTAAATGTCAATTAAATCTCTCTAGTCAAATGTGTTATTTAAGGGTTGTGTTTCCTTATAAATTTTCTGTCTGGATGATCTGTCCATTGGTGTTAGTGGGGAGGTAGTCCTGTACTTTTATTGTGTTACTGTTGATTTCTCCTTTTATGGCTTTTAGCATTTGCCTTATGTATTGAGGTGCTCCTATGTTAGGTACATAAATATTTACAGTTGTTATCTTCTTTTTGGGTTGATCCCTTGATCATTATGTGGTGTTCTTCCTTGTCTCTTATCATAGCCTTTATTTTAAAGTCTATTTTGTCTGATATGAGTATTGCTACTCCAGTTTTCTATGAATTTCCATTGGCGTGGAGTATCTTTTTCCATCCTCGCATTTTCAGCCTGCCTGTGTTTTGAGGTCTAAAGTGGGTCTCTTGTAGATAGCATATATCCAGGTCTTGTTTTTGTATCCATTTAGTCAGTCAGTCTCTTTTGGTTGGTGCATTTAATCCATTTACATTTAAGGTAATTATTGGTATGTATGTTACTGTTACCATTTTCTTAGTTGTTTTGGGTTTGTTTTTGTAGGTCGTTTTCTTCTCATGTGTTTCCCACCTAGAGAAGTTCCTTTAACATTTGTTGTAAAGTTGGTTTGGTGATGATGAAGTCCCTCAGCTTGTCTGTAAAGCTTTTGATTTCTCCATTGAATCTGAATGAGATCCTCACTGGGTAGAGTAATAATGGTTGTAGTTTCTTCCCTTTTATCACTTAAAAAAAATTCCTGCTATTCTGTTCTGGCCTACAAAGTTTCTGTTGAAAAATCATCTGATAACCTTACAGAGATTTCGTCTTATGTTATTTGTTGCTTTTCCCTTGCTGCTTTTAATATTTTTTGCGTGTGTTTAATTTTTGTTAGTTTGATAATATGTGTTTTGGTGTCTTTTTCCTTTGTTTTATCTTATCTGGGACTCTCTTGTGTTTCTTGGACTTAGATAACTATTTCTTTTCCCATTTTAGGCGAGGTTGTGACTAGCAACAACAGCAGCAGTGACTATAATCTCTTCATATATTTTCTCAGACCTTTTCTTTTGTTCACCTTCTTCTTCTGGGTCACCTGTAATTTGAATATTGGTGGATTTAATTTGTCCCAGAAATCCCTGAGAGTGTCCTTATTTCTTTTCAGTCCTTTGTTCTTTGTTCTACTCCATAGACGTTATTTGTACCATTCTATCTTCCAGGTCATTTTTCTGTTCTTCTGCCTCAGTTATTCTGCTATTGATTCCCTTTTGTACTTTTCGTTTGTGATTGTGTTAGTCATCACTGTTCATTTGTTTTTTAGTTCTTTTGTGTTGTTATTAAACATTTCTTATATCTTCTTGATGCATACATTCTATTTCCAAGATCTTGGATCTTTACTGTCATTACTGTGAATTTTTTTTCAGGTAGATTGCCTGTGTATATGTGTGCTAAGTTGCTTCAGTCGTGTCCAACTCTTTCCCCATGGACTATAGGCGGCCAGGCTTCTCTGTCTGTCGACTTTTCCAAGCAAGAATACTGGAGTGGATTGCCCTGCCATTCTGCAGGGAATCTTCCCAACCCAGGGATCAAACCCATGTCTTTTATGTCTCCTGCATTGGCAGGTGGGTTCCTTACCACTAATACCACCTAGGAAGCCCGTGCAGAGTGCCTGCTCCCGCTGTTTCTTTTCTCTTGTGTGTTTGTATCTTGCTCCTTCTACAGAGACGTACTTCTCTTTTGCCACATGGTGTCTTAATTTTCTCCTTTCCAGAGACTGCAAGGCCATATCCTTGTGCTTCTGCTGTCTGCTGCCTGGTGGGTGAGGTTTGTCCTGGGGCTTGTGTTGACTTTGTGGTGGGTAGGGACTGGTGCCTGCTCTCAAAGGTTGGCCAGAGGGTCCTCTCCTCTTCCAAATATTCTCTTTAAAGGCAGCATTCATGTTACCAAATGCAAGCCTGAGAAATCCCTGTTGGGAGGTATTTTCATTTCTTCTAGCACAGATTGCCCTGCTTGGTTCTCCCTGAAATATATAGAGTGACTGGAATATTTCTCTGTTTTCCTTCTTTGCCCTGACTTCCTCAGGCTCCATGCATCTGAATTGAATCTCTGTGGGATCTTTCTCGTCTCTCCAGTTCCGTCCCCTGTTTTTCTTATTAGCATTTGATGGAGGCTTATTGAAAAAGGGTGGCATTTGGATAGATGACTCTTGTTTCTGTGGTTCTCATTAATCCTAAAGTGTCAGTCTGTCTCCAGCTAGCTCTTTATGTATTTGTTAAAAGTTCAGTTGTTTCCTTCTTTTCTTCTCCTCCTATTGGCTTTCTCAA
Source organism: Cervus canadensis (assembly GCF_019320065.1). Classification (NCBI taxonomy): domain Eukaryota; kingdom Metazoa; phylum Chordata; class Mammalia; order Artiodactyla; family Cervidae; genus Cervus; species Cervus canadensis. Next base: position 61,505,719 of record NC_057397.1, on the reverse strand, counting down.
GTATAAAAGCCATTATTCATTTCTTTTGCCCTTATGAGGGGGGCCTTTCACTTTTATGATTTCTGTTCATAAAAATCTGTCTAGTGAATGTTGAAAAGCTTTGATAGGTTACCTAGCTTCCTCTTATTGTTACAATGAGATAGAATTCTCTTGTGATTTTTGTATCCTATGAGAAAGGGAAATAATTATTAAGTAACATGAGCTGCCATACACACACCTAAAAAATCTTATGATTCATTTACACTAAATTTGACTGTTATCTTGGATAAGGGTTCCAGTAGTTGGCAGCTCATCCCTGCTTTGTTGTTTTTTAGTGTCTGATTCTCTCTTACCTTTATTCCCCACACTTGTTTTTGAAGTATTTATTCTTCCCTTATTGTTTACTTAATAATGTAGTCAAAAGTTTTGAAATTATTCTTAGAAATCAGGGTAACAATTTCTTAAGAGCCGTATTAATCTGAAATGTTCTTTATTGTTGTTGTTCAGTTTCTAAGTCATGTCTGACTTTGCGACCCCATGAACTGCAGCATGCCAGTCTCCCCTGTCCTTCACTATCTCCCAGAGTTTGCTCAAATTCATGTCCACTGAGTCAGTGATGAGTTGCATGAGAAAAAAATAGTAAGTTTTAGCTACTTAAACTTAGATGAAGATTAATATGTCTGTGTTTTTGTCTCATTCATTGGTTCATGATAAATGTAAAGTACTTTTTCCTGTTAATAACTTGGTATTTTGCAAGACAGTCTCATTGGTTGGCAAGGTTTCTGTTACTGATAAGCATGTATGTTTAATTTCATGCTCTGCAACTTTGGTCTCTAACCCTTATTTCAGTTCTCATTTTTAGCTTAGGGTGTAACTGAAAATGACAGTGGTGCCTTGGTTTAACTAATTGGTGAAGCCTGAATGGAATGTGTACAAGTGAGCCATTTGGGCAGTGAACAGAGGAGTAAAGCACACTTTTCTCGTTAGTTGTCTCCCAGGCTAAAATTAAACAGAATAATATATTGCCAAGCTTTAGTGATATATGGGGCATCTGTTCTGAGTCAACTCAGTATCAGACTAATTGTCTGCACACTTATATGCAAAACTTGTGTGTTATTTTTAGAGGTCTTGTCTCATAAATTGAATATAATATAAAAATATCCCTTTAAATGCAAAAGAATGTTATCTCTAAGTTATAATTTCAGCTAAATTGTTGTTAAATTAATAGGTTGTTCTCTTTTATTACATGTTTAGCTTTCATGAAGTTGAAGCCTGGCTCTTTGTCATTTAGTCATTTTTGGTATAATGCAGTTGTGTAACATGGATATTTATTGGTAAAGTATTTAATTTTTTCATTATAATAAAGTAAGACTTTCAAAATTAATTGTCCATGTGAAAATATTTATCTATTTTCATTTGTTTTCCTTTCCCTTTGTCTACCATTCCCATTTTAAAGATGTGCTAATAACTTACTGGGAAAGTTTTTAAAAATTTACTCAACCTGTTCAGTTTTTTGAGCATATGAAAAGACTATTAAAATAACTTGTCTCATAAGGAGAATTATATAATTCCTTAATTTACTTTTGTCTTCTGAAGTTTGTATACTTTTAAATTTATAACTGCTTTGTTTATATAGATTTTTCCCTGTATTTTCATCATAATTTTGAAAAAGTTTGTACGTTGCTTGTACTTGAGGTATATAGTATTTTGTTGTTCTTTGGTTGCTCAGTCGTGTCTGATTCTTTGCAGCCCCCATGAACTGCAGCACACTAGACTTCCCTGTCCTTCACTGTCTCCTGGAGTTTGCTCTAACTCATGTCCATTGAGTTGATGATGCCATCCATCCATCTAATCCTCTGTTGTCCCGTTCTCCTCCTACCCTCAGTCTTTCCCAGCATCAGGGTCTTTTTCAATTAATTGCTCTTTGCATCAGGTGGTGAAAGTATGATATTAGAACAAAACTTTCCTGAGTCCTTTTCTGGTTAGTGGCCCGAGGTGACCTCTACAAATAGTATGCTATTCACTCAACCCAGAAAACCGCCCTAAATCATGCAAATCAAGAGGTTCAAATCTTCATGTTCCCTTTAAGAACACTCGTGAAGCTACCCAGAGCATTAAGGGTATGCGTGTCTGAGGGGCCACCAAGTATCTGAAGGATGTCACTTTAAAGAAGCCGTGTGTGCCTTTCCGTTTGTTGCCTCTTCTCTTTCCTTGGTTCATGTCTCTGGGATTTAATTACGCATATGAGTGTTGTCCTTACTCCGTTCTCTTAACACCATTTTGATTGTTTTATTTTTCTATTTCAGATACATTCTAAATTATCTTACTGTATTTCTTCTGTTTTATTAATTTTCTCTTCACCTACCTGCTACTTGACCTGTCCAGTGAGTTTTTCTTAAAGTTGCTAGGTGTGCACAGGCTAAACAGTGGGTCTGGATACAGGGTTGGTGACCCCAAAAGAGTACTGAATTTTTACCACCTGTGCTTAAAAATTCAGAAAAAAGATGAAATTCTTTAAGATCAAAGATCCTGATCTTAAAGGCTTAAATGTAGATTCTCTGGTCCTTGAGCACGTCCAGGTGAACAAAGCCCCAAAGATGCAGCACAGGACTTAGAGAGCTCATGGTCAGATCAGCCCATAAATGACCTCTCCCTTCCACATTGAGGTGATCCTTACTGAGAAAGATCAGATTGTTTCTAAACCAGAAGAGAAGGTTTCATAGAAGAAAAAATCATCCCAGAAGAAACTGAAGAAACGAAAACTTATGGCCCAGAAATAAATGCTGCAAAAAATAAATGCAATGAAAGCAAAAACAAAAATTGACTTATTTACTTCTAAAAATCCATTTATTCTTTTTCTTCTTTATCATCTTTTATTTGTAACACTTTGTATGCATGAAGTTGTTTTGAAGTAATGTATAATAAATATCATTGAATATTTGCTGAGAAGTTGAGTCAGTTTATTTGATTTTTTACACCTTGGGAGATTATTAAGGATTCTTTTCTGATTTTCTTTTTTCTTTAGTATTTTGTTTCTTCTTTGTTTGTTTCATGTAGGTTTATTTTTAATTATCCAGTCTGGGTTCATTGGACTTCTTAGGTGTGAGGTATAATATATTGTGGCAATTATGTAAGATTCTCAGTAATTAATTTTTATCAGCATTGGCTATTCTCATTCCTTGGTTACTCTCTTTGGAATTTAATTAGATATATGTTTGTTCTTCTTACTCAGTTCTCTTATCTCTTAATATCATTTTGTTTCCTTTTATTTTTCTATTTCTGATACATTATAAATTATTGTATTTCTTCTATTATATCAATTTTCTTTTAACATATCTAATCTGCTATTTAACCTGTTCAATGAGTTTTGGGAGCCTTGCTTGTAGATCAGCTGGGAGACCTTTTTTCACTTCCTGGGTTGGGGAGATTCCCTAGAGAAGGGAAAGGCTACCCACTCCGTTATTCTTGGGCTTCCCTGGTGGCTCAGCTGATAAAGAATCTGCCTGCAGTGCAGGAGACCTGAGTTCAATCCCTGGGTTGGGTAGATCCCCTGGAGAAGGGAACAGCTACCCACTGCAGTATTCTGGCCTGGAGAATTCCATGGAGTTTTGGGGGGCTTCCCTGGTGGCTCAGTGGTAAAGAATCCATCTGCCATTGCAGGAGATGAAGATTCAATTCCTCGTGTGGGAAAATAGAAAAAATGGCAACCCATTCTAGTATTCTTGCCAGGAGACTTCCATGGACAGAGGAGCCTGGGGGCTGCAATCCATGAGGTTGCAAAGAGTTGGACAGGATTTAGTGACTAAACACCAAAACCAACAATAACGAGTAATTTACTTCAACAACTAAATCTGTCATTTCTCTGCTTTCCATTTTTCTTTAAAATATGTTCTCTGCTAATACTTTCTCATAGTTCTTAATCATGATTCCATATTTTAGTATTTTAAACATTTTCAACATAATTTTTTCAACATGGGCTTTTTTCAACTAACCTATCTATCTACCATTTATTGTGATTTCTTCAGCTCCTACCATGAGACAGGTACTTTTTTTAGATGCTGGAGATACAGTTGAGGGCAAAACTGACTAATATTATTTCCTTCATATTCTGTTCATCCTAAGGGAGTTAATACTATTTTTATAAAAAATACGTATAGAAATTTACTATGTTATTTACAGATATACATGACGTGCCCCACATATATTAAGAATGGGACATTCTGGTTTAGTTAAGTTTATGTGAGCTACTTGTATTAGAAAAGGATAAAAATGTTTTAGTTAGTATGATGGAATAGAAACTTGTTACACTGCAGCTTTGTGTTTTATGTGAGAATGTTAGCCTGCATTTCATCTAGACAGCTCTCTCTCTTTGCTTCTGAACATTTAAAGCTGTAATTTATAGTGATTTATTAAGTGGTTATAATAATGCTTCCTTTAGTTCTATAATATAAACAAAAAAGGGAGATAATATTCCATTCTCATGGCCAATATAGACACTGCTGTTTGTCTAGAATATAGTTTATAATTTTATAATAAAAAACTGTAATAAAGTAGTTTATTATATTTTTAATGACAGATACACAGTTAATAAGCTATAATTCACATTCCATAAAGTACATTATTTTAAAGTACATAATTTAGTGGGTTTTAGTATATTTGCAAGTTGTCGCAGCAATCACCATTTTCTGATTAGAATGTTTTAATCACTCCCCAGGGAACCACCTGTCTATTAGCATGTGTTTCCCTTTGTTTTCTCCCAGCCCTGGTGTGCATTGATCTCCTTCTTCCTTTATGGCTTTCCCTGTTGTGGTCATTTCATGTAAGCGCAGTTGTGTAATATGTGACTTTTTGTAACTGACTTATTTCACTTAGCATGTTTTCAGGGCTTATTCATGTTATAACATGTATCAGTACTTCATTCCATTTTGTGGTAAAATAGTTTTCCATTCTCTGGTTCTACTACACTTTGTTTATCCATTCAGCAATTCTTGGACATTCATGTTTTCCCATTTTTTGGCTGTTGTGAATAATGCAGCTATGAAAATTTGTGGACAGGTTTTTCATGGATATTTGATTAGTTCTGTTGATATATGTAGAAATATGATTGTTGGGTCGTATTGTAACTTTATGGGCTTCTCTGGGTGGATTAGATTTTAAAGAATATGCCTGCAATGCAAAGACCCAGGTTCTATCCCTGGCTTGGGAGGATTCCCTGGAGAAGGGAATGGCAACCCACTCCAGTATTCTTGCCTGGAGAATTCCATGGACAGAGGAGCCTGGTGGGCTATAGTCCATGTGGTCACAAAGAGTTAGACTGGATGGAGCGACTATCTCTCACACACACACACACACACACACACACACACACACACACACACACACACACACACACACACACACACACACACACACACACACACACACACACACACACACTGTAACTACAGTCCATGTGGTCACAAAGAGTTAGACTGGATGGAGCGACTATCACACACACACACACACACATTGTAACTGTTTATTTTGCTTTTTGAGGAAATACCAATCTGTTTTCCAAATTGTCTGCACTATTTTTTGTTCCCACCAACTATGTATGAAGGTTTAATTCATCCACACCCTTTGCAACATGTATTGTTGTTTGTCTTTTTATCATGGCTATCTGCAATAGGTGTAAAATGATATCAAGCTTATTTTTTTAGGAGGAATATAATAATTTAAAAATCTTGCTTTTTAGGTGCCGTACTCCTTTGTAATGTCCAAGGACTAGCAGTTAATATTGACCCTGTCTTATACACCTGGCTCATTTATCAACCTCAGAAGCGAAGCAGTAAACATATGCAGCAGGTGAGAAGTTTTTATAATTCTCTAAATACCTTTTTCTTATTTAATAGAGTTATATATTTATTAGCTTGATTTTGTTTATGGAGGTACCATAATTCTTCTGTCCCCTACTCTACCTGTTTCAAGCAACTTGGCTCTTTAATTTCTATATAAGAAACTACAGCTCAAAATAGACTTGCTTGATTGTTAAAGGGACTTGCTACATAATTGCTTGTAAAGGAGATACTTTAGAGAGAGTAAGTTAAGTAGGCTTGTTTTACTGACTTACTTTCCCTCATAGTGCCTACGTATTTTTTCTCAGAGTATATATTTGTTCTCTGGTACATAAGAATTGTTCAGGAAGTATTAGCTTTCATTTTCATTGTCTCTGCATTTCTTTCTTCATCTGTAGATTTTTTTTTCAACAAACATGCATTGAGTGTGCTTAACTCTGGTGTTGGGATGGTTGGTGTGAAAGACTTGCAGTATGAGTTTATTTAGAGGTGTCTAAATTACAAAGTTGGGCTTCCTTGGTGGCTCAGATGGCAAAGAATCTGCCTGCAGTGCAGGAGACCCAAGTTCAATCCCTGGATTGGGAGGGGCCAATTATGGTCCCCAGAATACTTAAATTTAACTCTGTATGTTATATTAAGTATAATTCTGACAGGTGGGTTTTAGCATTCCCATTTTAAAGATGAAAAAACTGTTGCTTATTATTGAGATTAATTTGTCTATTTTCACACGTCTAGTATATCACCGAACTAAGAATTTTTGAGGCCAAATTTATGTGGTATTGAATTGTATTTTCCCATTGACTTATTTGAAGTTTTGTAATACTCTACTTGGAGTAGCTTTGTATTTTTTTCTGAAGAAACTTAAAGCTAGTTGATAGGAGAAAATGTATAATTTCATATTTACATAAGAGTGTAAAAGCTGAACTAAAAAAGTGCAATCTATGTCTCAAGGAGCATCTTTTTAAGTTTTTTTTTCTTTTCATTTTGTCCTAATTTCATTTGAAACTTCTATCATCCCTTTCCCATTTCATACTTCCTTTTATCAAAGTGAAAAGTGAAGGTGTTAGTACTCAGTCGTATCCACCTCTTTGTGACTCCATGGACTGTAGCTGACCAGGCTCCTCTGTCCGTGGGATTCTCCTGGTAAGAAAAATGGAGTGGGTAGCCATTCGCTTCTCCAGAGCTCTTTCCAACTCAAGGATCAAACCCGGGTCTCCTGCATTGCAGGCAGATTCTTTACCACTGAGCCACCAGAGAAGCCCCTCCTTTTATCAGATAGTTACAGAATTCAATCCAGTATACTGGCTACTGGGGCTACAGAAATGAAACTCAGGGCTGAGAATATTCCTTCCTCTAGAGGTATTTAGTGTATTTAAGAATGTGAAGAAGTGTAGCAGTAACCCCATTCTTAGTTCGTCCCTTGTATCCATAGAGGATTGGCCCTGGTCCTCCCTCCCCTACAGATATAAAAATCCAGGATACGTATGTCCCTTGGTATAATAGGTAGCCCTTTGTAGTCTCAGGTTCCAGAGCCACACAAAGTGCTGAGTATAATTGCTGTGTTAGATGTATTTACTGGAGAATATGAAAAATAAAAGGAAGCATTCTCATATCAGGTGAGGGTGGGTGTTAAAAGAGGGAATTGACAATTGAAATGAGTATCATAAGAGTAAGCCAGAAAAAGAAGGTCATTATCAACTAAAGTTTACCAGCAGAGGCAAAGAACATGGAGTAACTTGGCAAGAAAGGAGCCTTCAGTGTTTGCAGGCATGAGCCAGGTGTTCTTATAGAGAGTAGCAGAAATTGAAAGCCAATTCATAAAATATTTTAATGGTAAACCAGACATTTAAATGTTTTATTTGTAATGGTAAAACTTTATCCTGAAGTGTACAGAGGAAGTATAGGAAACTAATATAGGCTTGGATTTTAGAAAGTTTAACAAAAAGTATGGGTAATGGAGAAATTAAGAATAATGACAGGGATTATTTGAGAAAAATTTGTAAAAGTTTTTCTTCAGTTGAGTTCAGTCGCTCAGTCGTGTCTGACTCTTTGTGATCCCATGAATCGCAGCACACCAGGCCTCCCTGTCCATCACCAACTCCCAGATTTTACTCAATCTCATGCCTATTGAGTCAGTGATGTCATGCAGCCATCTCATCTTCTGTTGTCCCCTTCTCCTCCTGCCCCCAATCTCTCCCAGCATCAGGGTCTTTTCCAATGAGTCAACTCTTCCCATGAGGTGGCCAAAGTACTGGAGTTTCAGCATCAGTCCTTCTCTTACTGAGGTATAATTGACATATAACATTATATTAATTTCAGATAGCAACATCATTCATTATTTGTATGTATTACAAAATGATCACCACTGTGAGTCTAGTTAACATCCATTACCATACATAGTTAAAATTTTTTTGCCTTGTGATGAGAAGATTTACTCTCTTAGTAATATACAATAAAATTTGCATACAATACAATATGCAGATATACAATGCATATCATTAACTCTCTGGAGAAGGAAATGGCAACCCACTCCAGTATTCTTGCCTGGAGAATTCCATGGACATTGGAGCCTAGAGAGCTGCAGTCCGTGGGGTTGCAAAGAGGTGACATGAATGAGTGACTAACACACACACACATTAACTGTAGTCCTCATATTGTTCATTATGTTTTATAACTGAAAGTTAGTACTTTGGACTGCCTTTACTCATTATACCACCTTCTCCCCAACTCCCCTGTCTCTGGCAACCACCTTCTCTTCTCTGTATGTATGAGTTTGATACTTTGGGGGTTGTTTTGTTTTGTTTTGTTTAGATTCCACATATTAATGTGGTATTTGTCTTTCTTTATCTGACTTAGCAAAATGGCCTCAGTCCATCCCTCTTGTCACAAATAGCAAGACTTTCTTCTCTTTTAGGGTCTGAGTAATATTTGATTGTATTATAAGTTTTTCATTGGTTATCTTATAACTGATGTGATTATCTCCAGCTCACCATATTTGCCAGGTATTGTTCCAGCAGCTTAAGTAAACTAGTGTTTGTTTGATTGATAGCAAGCACCTTCAAAGAGTTTTATTTTATTTTTATTACTTATTTTATAAGTAGATTTTAGTTAAATATTCCCTGGTGGCTCAGTCGGTAAAGAATTTGCCTGCAATTTTTTGAGACCTGGATTTGATCCCTGGGTTGGGAAGATCCCCTGGAGAAGGGAACGGATACCTGCTCCAGTATTCTTGCCTGGAGAATTCCATGGACGGAGGAGCCTGGTAGGTGACAGTCTATGGCGTCGCAAAGAGTTGGATATGACTGAGCAACTTTCACTCACTTATAAATATACATATATATTTTTTAATTTCCATGCTATTTCATTTCGTTTAAAACTACAAATATCCAATCCTCATTCACAGATGCAAATAATATTGAGATAAACATTTCTATATTTGCATTTTTCTTTAATTATTCACCTAGAATATATTTTTAGAAGTGTAGTAGTTTCAGGCATGTGGTTTAGCACATTTTAATGCCTTTGTTTTACTGCCAGTTTGATTCCAGAATTGGTGTACGATCTATTTTCATCAGCACTTCATAGTACTACTATCTTGCTACAGTTCAGCATGTCTCAAAAATATACTTTAAAAAATGCTTTTAATCTAGTATTTTAGTCTTACATTTTCTTTCACATGGAGAATTGAGAGAATAGTACAGTTGAACCCTGCGACCTTATTGTTCAGTTTCAATAACTATCAACCCATGACTATTTATTTTTACTTTTAAAATGTGTTGTGTGAAAAAATGCTAATATTCAGAACTAGTGAAAATGTAGAAAATGGATGAACTCATTTGCTATTCTTGTGAGTGAAAATTAATAAATCTAGCAGTATCTAATACCATGACTATACCCTATAACCGCCAAATTCCACTTTTTGTTAGAGCTATGTTCTTACAGTGACATTTATATGAGCCTATGAAGTCATGTATAAGCCTCTTACTGCATGATTGTTTGCAATGGTGTAAAACTGGAGACAACCTAAATGACTCTCTCTAACAAAGTAGGTAAATAAAGCATGGCACGTTCACATAATGTATTATTTTATTGTTAAAATTTATTTAATAGCTTTTAGTATGGAAGTATCAAAATTACATTTAATATAAAAATCAACTTCCCAAGGACATATGCAAAATGAAAGTACTTATATTTGTCCCAATCTACCCTGCATATATTCTATATTTTGTATATAATCTGTATTACATATAATACAGCTTGTGTGTAAGTAAGTAAATAGAGGTGTTAAAAACTTAAAGGATCGTGTCAGTATCGTAATAGTGATTGACTCTGGGAGGAATGGGCTGTCAGTTAACAATTAGGGATTTTAGCTTTATCTGTATTATTAGATTTTTTCTCCTTAAGAAAAAGAAATATGATAAATTGTTAATTGCTAGTAATTTCTGTTTATAATGAAAATATGAATGTTCTTTTATTCTTTTTAGTTTCCTATATTTATTTTTGCATTTATTAAATTAGTAATAAAGGAAAATTTTATAGAAAGAGGATCAAAAGGCTTTGTAGGTGTTTTGGGATTCTAGGATATTGACGGGACAAGAATAGGACAGAGCTGGGGCTGGGCACAGTGGAAGTCTGGAGGAATATCCCGTACCAGAAGGCAGAAGAATATAAGCAGAGCAACAGGAGGTTGCTAAAAATAAATGCTGCATCATATGGTATTTTTGGCTAGGGTAGCTGTATTTCCAAAAAGTGGTAGAAATCACTAATCATACTCTTTATATAGTATCTTTTCATGCCTGATATGTAGCACCTATGTTAGCAGTCATTCAGCAGATATTTATGGAGGACATGGAACATCAGACTGGTTCCAAATAGGAAAAGGAGTACGTCAAGGCTGTATATTGTCTCCCTGCTTATTTAACTACTATGCAGAGTACATCATGACAAACACTGGGCTGGATGAAGCACAAGCTAGAATCAAGATTGCCGGGAGAAATACCAGTAACCTCAGATATGCAGATGACACCACCCTTATCGCAGAAAGTGAAGAACTGAAGAGCCTCTGATGAAGATGAAAGAGGATAGTGAAAAAGTTGGCTTAAAGCTCAACATTCAGAAAACTAAGATCATGGCATCCGGTCCCATCACTTCTTGGCAAATAGATAGGGAAACAGTGGCTGAGTTTATTTTGGGGGGCTCCAAAATCACTGCAGATGGTGACTGCAGCCATGAAAGTAAAAGACGCTTACTCCTTGGAAGGAAAGTTATGACCAACCTAGACAACGTATTAAAAAGCAGAGACATTACTTTGCCGACAGAGGTCTATCTAGTCAAGGCTATGGTTTTTCCAGTGGTCATGTATGGATGTGAAAGTTGGACTGTAAAGAAAGCTGAGCGCCGAAGAATTGATGCTTTTGAACTGTGGTTTTGGAGAAGACTCTTGAGAGTCCCTTGGACTGCAAGGAGATCCAACCAGTCCATCCTGAAGGAGATCAGTCCTGGGTGTTCACTTGGAAGGACTGATGTTGAAGCTGAAACTCCAATACTTTGGCCACCTGATGTGAAGAACTGACTCATTTGAAAAGACCCTCATGTTGGGAAAGATTGAAGGCAGGAGGAGAAGGGGACGACAAAGGATGAGATGGTTGGATGGCATCATCGACTCGGTGGACATGAGTTTGAGTAAACTCTGGGAGTTGGTGACGGACAGGGAGGCCTGGCATGCTGCGGTTCATGGGGTCGCAAAGCGTCAGACACGGCTGAGTAACTGAACTGAAATGAATGGAGGATTTGTGTTTGACATTGCTAATCGCTGTAGATATTAATTTTACAGCTGCGTGTAAGACATGTAAATGCCTTACCCTCTTGTTCGAAAGGGTTTTTATTTGGCCTTTTCCTGTGTTTTTGTTGTTGTTGTGTCTGACTCTTTTGCGACCTCAGACTCTCTTGTGTCCTCATGGACTGGGGCCCTCAAGGTTCATCTGTCCGTGGGAATTCCCAGGCAAGAACACCGAAGTGGGTTGCTATTTCCTTCTTCAGGAAATCTTCTGGCCTGGGGATCGAACCCTTGTCTCCTGCGTTGGCAGGCAAATTCTTTACCACTGAGCCATCAGCGAAGCTTGCACCCACAGTCGCAACCACGAACATAAAGATTTTCTTTGTTGTTGTTTTGGTTAGTTACAATACCATAGCTTCCATTAGTCTTATCTTGGACTATTATGCATGAGTTAAGTATCACACATAATTTTTCTCTATTTATTATATATTAATTTTGATTCTAAACTTGATTGTAACTTCTTAGAGTGCTTCATCATGTTCCATGCTTATAAATGATGGCTAGGAAATTCAAAGGATTATGAAATCACTAAATGTTAGAGCATAAAGAGATTTTCTAGTAGACATCTCCACCCCCTTATTTTATAGATGAATAAGTTTAAATTAGACTCACTATTTCTCATCTAGGTGTTAAATACTATCTCCTATTTAGATTTGTATAAATATTATCAGTTTGACTAAATACTTAACATGAAAGTAGATATTCTATGTTGTGATGTTTCCCACAATGACTATAATTTGTTCATTTTCTGTTTATCAATTTTCTTGTCGTTTTAATCAGAGTCATAGTTTGTAACATGATTTGGCTTTTTCCCATTATATCATGTGGTTACATAATGTGCATATGTTCTCATTGAAATATTAATTAATAATTTAAGCAATATTAAATAAGCATCAAATTGGTGAAGCTTGAAATTGGATTTGTAAAAGTGTGGATGTTGTAGTATCGTTGAGCATAACATTAGATCACACTGCTGCCTAACAGCCCCCTCCAGATTCATCATCTGATGCAGCTGTATCACAGTTATCATCTGTTGTTTCCCAAACTGCAATTTCCTTCTCAATTTGTGGCTGAAACCCAACATTTGATGATTGTTTTCCACTCAGTTCAACATTGATCTTTGATCCTACAGCAAACTTAAAAATACCTTTTTTTTTTTTTTGCCAAAAATCTGACAAGATTGTATTGGGCGTCATCAGCAGTAACATCAGACTTTATTTCAGTGAATAAAGATGAAACAGCTGCTTTGTTGTCGAGATCAGCACTCAGGCATTCAGCATAAGATCATAATGTTTTCCAGCTTTCTCTAACTATAGATGTTTCTCTGTGCTTCCTAAATATGCTGTGGATGTCACTTTGTCAGACAAAATAGATTTTTAGCAATTCTCCCAAAGTTGGGCTGTCTTTATTAATAATGTACATAATCAGTTTATATAAATATTTCCCTGAATATGATTTTATAAGGATAACTTTTCATTTTCTAGTGATCATAATTTTCAAAGTTAATTTTAGTTTCAATTTGCTTCTACCATGTTATCTTTATATAACTTACTAAAATTTGTGTTAAATTTTAATTATTTCCAAGCGCTCTTGTTTTTTGTGCAGAATTCCGATTGAGAATTGAAATTGTTAAGTGTCCCTGTGGGAATGTGTGAGAGACAGTGATGCAAAGGGAGGGCAAGAGAGGTTGATTGATTTAAAATAATCAAGCCCCATGTATATAGCATGGAGTATGTAGTCAGTTATGTCACAGTATCTTTGTATGGTGATAGATGATAACTAGACATATCACGGTGATCATTTTGTAGTATACAGAAATATCAACTCACTGTCTTGTGCACATCAAGTAACGTAAAGATGTACTTCAATTATACTTCAGTTGAAAACAAAATATGTGGACACACAGGGGAAAATGCTAAGGATGGTTATCTCTGAAGGTGGAGATTAAGGGTGGTTATTAAGTAAAAAAAAATAGTAAAGCATCGACCCCAGCATGTGAAGGCCTTTCTTCAGTGATGCTATGTTTACACTTAAGAAATAGTAAATAATTCAGTTTTTCATTTGACTCTCTCCAGCAGCCTGTGATCGCTGTTCCTCTTGTTGTGCCAGTTAGCAGAAGGAAGGAGGATGAGGTGTCTGTTGGAAGCGCACCCTTGGCAAAGCAGCAGTCATGTCAGGCATCTGAATATGCCAGCAGCCCTGTAAAAACAAAAACCATAACAGGTATGCGTCAAAACCAAAAAGGGTCTGTGATTTCACCCTCACTCTTAGCCAAGGAGTTATCTAGGCCATAATTTCATGAATGCTGACCAAAGACACAGGACTCCTGGAATAGAGACAAAGGACTTTATTATCTATAGCATTAGCAGTTTTACCAAAGTATTAACATGTTTGTGTGTGTGTGTGTGTCCCTGCCCTAAGCCTTATTTCCTACAGGGTGGCACAAAGAGGGCTAAATGATACCTGTATATAGTGGATTATGTTACAGGAGAGAAACCTCAAGCTTTAAATCAGTAGAAGCTATGCCTGCATTTTCTCTGGGGGAGGAAGGCTCTGTATGCATCTTGCAAGACTGTAAGGAAATCTGCTGTTTGCTCAGGTGAAAGACAATATGTTTGTTTTATGAGGCTGTACACTGTACAGATACCCTTGAAATTACCATTGGGAACAAGGGTACTCTCTGCTTGTACTTACAAGACAGGCAAAAACAAAAGAGACCCTTGGAGAATCATCTCCCAGTAGTATGTTTCTTCTTAAAGTGAATCCTTGAAGTCCACCCTACATCTCAATCTTCTTTCCTCCCACTTAGCTTACTTTGTTAGCTAGATGAGCTATGCAAATATAAAGCATAAATATTCTTCCATAAAACTATCTTTTATTTCCTTTTATGCAGCTTAAAAAACCCACTTGGTGATTTCAAGTAGTGTTTTAAATTTCTCATATTATCCCTTAGATATTCAGCTTTATTCCATATAACTCATAAATCCCCAACCATATTAAAAAAGATTTTATATTTTAAATAATCAAAAGACACTTATTGAGTATTTATAATGGGCCAGACTCTTTTGTAAGTGATTTGAGGGTAGAAATATTAATAAGACGTGATTGCTCCCCTTGAGGAATTTAAAATATGATCATATACACAAGAAGGTTCATGGTAGTATTTGTTTACAGGAAGAGTTCGTTTCCTTACCATATTTAAAAACAACAACAGTAAAAATGCTAACATACATTTTTGTGGAGTTTTATTCATATCTATTATTTTGTGTTCTGTTATGTTTCTTAAAGTAGGATGTTATGTTTATTTTATGGAATCATTCAACTTCCACCTGTCAGTATTCACAAGCCTTTTGCTCTGTTGAGATTTTCTTTACCAATTGATAAAAAATGACTATGCTTATTTTTTGTATCATAGGAAGATGGTCTTTAACTTCAATTGATTTTTTAGTATAAAATTAGACATTTCCTTTAGATAGCATGCTAAGTTTGATATGTAAATCTCTTGATCTGGTAATTTACATAATGGTTTATAAGTATCAGCTTCCATTAAGTATCAGTTGATAAGTTTAATTTTATATGCACATTAACCTCCTGCTTTACTATGTTTAGTCCAGTTCTTTAAACCACATAATAATGAAAGTAATTGTTAAGGATGAGTAAAGATGATAGAAAATACTTATTTAAATGAAATTACATGACATAGAACTATATAGAAAATATGATCCTAGATTTTAGAATGAACTTAACTATGCATGGAGAAGTTTTATAGATAAATTCACATTTCATCAGATAAATTCACAGTTCATCAATTCATGAATGATATTAATATCTGAGGTTTATTTTGCTCTCTTGTGGGTGCTAAGCTGCTTTAGTTGTGTCCAACTTTCGCCACCCTATGGACTGTAGCCCACCAGGCTCCTCTGTCCATGGAATTCTCCAGTCAAGATTACTGGAGTGGGTTGCCATGCCCTTCTCCAGGCGGTCTTTCCCAACACAGGGATTGAACCTGTGTCTCTTAAGTCCTCTGCATTTGGCAGGCATGTTCTTTTACCACTGGCACCACCTGGGAAGGCCCAATTTTGCTTTCTTACACTTTCCCATTTAGTTATAAGAAATTAATATTTTAAGAGAAACCTCAAACATAATCTCTCATCAGTAATTATTAGTTTTTAGAATCTGAAAACATAAATAGCACATTATTCTTTTAAAAATTTTTTTAAGTAGTTATTTTAAAATTTTTATTGAAGCATAACTGATTTACAGTGTTAGTTTCAGATGTACCAAAGAGTGATTCAGTTATACGTATACATATAATCCTTCTTTTTCGGACTCTTACCATACAAGTTATTTACAGAATACTGATTACAGTTCCATGTGCTATATATGGTAGGTCGTGTGGGTGTCTATTTTATATGTAGCAGTGTATGTGTGTTAATCCCAGACTCCTGGTTTATCCTCTTCCCACATGTTGCCCTTTTGTGGGGGCATAAACTTGTTTTCAAAATCTGTGAGTCTGTTTCTGTTTTATAAACCTATTTATCTCAGTAAAAAAATTATATTCCATTCCACATATGAGTAATATCATACAATTTTTGTCTTTCTCTGTCTTACTTGACACTAATGATGATAATCTCCAGGTCCATCTGCATTGCTGCAAATGGCATTATTTTCTTCTTTCTTATGGCTAATATCCCATTATAAGTATGTACTACATCTTCTTTATCCATTTCTCTGTCAGTCATTGGACGTTTAGATTGCTCTCATGTCTTGGCTATTGTATATATACTGCAGTGAACATTGGGGTGCATTATCTTTTTGAATTATGCTCTGGATATATGCTGAAGAGTAGGATTGCTGGATCATAAGATATTACCTCACACTGGTCAGATTCGCCACCTTGAAAAAGTCTACAAAACAGTACATGATGAGGAGGGTGTGGAGAAAAGGGATCCCTCCTGCACTGTTGGTGGGAATGTAAATTGTTGCAACCACTATGGAGAACAGTATGAGGGTCCTTAAAAAGCTAAAAATAAAACTACCATGTGATCAAGCAAATACAGTATTCTTTATTTCAAATTTTAAATGTTAGATTTTGCATTTGAGTTGTGGTTCTTTGCATTTGAGTTGTAGATATGGATATATGCATTTCCTGTCTTTAGTGTTCCCTCATCTCTGGAACCCTTATTTTACATATCCTGTAGATATTCTCATTATAGTTAATGATGTCTGTATTTCCAGCTACTCAGACTAGCATAAAAATTGTTTGTGTGCATATGAGTGCTTAGTCATATCTGACTCTCTGACATCACGGACTGTAGCCCACTAGGTTTCTCTGTCCATGAAATTTTTTCTAGGCAGGAATACCAGAGCAGGTTACTTACTGCAGGTATTCTTCCTGACCCAGGGATCGAACCCAACATCTCTTGCATTGGCAGGCAGATTCTTTTCCACTGTGCCACCTGGGAAACCATACAATTAGCAGTTATCAAACTAATGCCTGTGCTTGCCTTGTTGACGGTCTATGGGCATGTATAGATGGTAAAAAGCTCTGGATATAACATTTCTATCTTATGACCAATGTATCGTGCTCTTTGGATGCCCACCATTTTCAGTTCTCTGGAAACCTTGTTGGTATTCTCTTTTTTGTTGAGAATGCTCTGTGTTAATCATTTTCTTTGCTTAGAATTATGTTTCAGAATTTTCTGTTTTCCAGAAAAAGACTCATAGACTTAGAGAATGAACTTATGTTTGCTGTGGGAAGGGTTGGCAGAATGGATATGTATGGAGTTTGGAATGGACATGGGCACACTGCTATGTAAAATGGATAACCAACAAGGCCCTAGGATATAGCACATGGCATTCTGCTCAGTATTATGTAGCAGCCTGGATGGGGGAGTGTAGGGGAGATTGGATACATATATATGTATTTCTGAGTCCCTTTGCTGTTCACTTGTAACTATCAGAACATTTTTAATTGACTATATCCCAATACAAAATAAAAATAATAATAATTTTCTATTTTATTTTTAATTAGAGTAGACAATTCCTATATTGCTTTTAATTTAAAAATTGAGTCCTTTAAATGTGTACCTACTTCTAAATGTAGTTACCATGATTTTAATTATTTACATTGTATCATAAACTATAGTGAATTTGTTAAGTTTTTCATATGCTTTTACAAATCTGTTTTCTTACTGTTTTTGTTTTACTATTATGATCTTAATTTTAACCTTTTTAAATGTACAGTTCAGTTGTGTTAAGTACGGAGACTGTACCCTACTCACAATAGTTTTTGACTTAAGGTTTTTCAACTTTATGATAGTGTGAAGCCACATGCATTCCACAGAAGCTGTCCTTTGAATCTGAATTTTGATCTTTTTCGAGACTAGCAATATGAGGTAGAATTCTGTGGTAATGCTGGGCAGGGGTAGTGAGCCACACCTTTCAGTCAGCCCTCTAACAGACCAGAGTAAAGGACCAATAGACTCACAGCCATACAACTATTTTGGTTTTTACTCTCAGTACACTATTTAATAAGTACATGAGATATTCAACAGTTTAGAAAAAATAGGCTTTGCGTTAGATAACTTTTCCTCAGTCAGTCAGTCAGTTCAGTCGCTCAGTCATGTCCGACTCTTCACGACCCCATGAATCGCAGCACGCCAGGCCTCCCTATCCATCACCAACTCCCAGAGTTTACTGAAACTCAGGTCCATCGAGTCCATGATTCCATCCAGCCGTCTCATCCTCTGTCATCCCCTTCTCCTCCTGCCCCCGATCCCTCCCAGCATCAGGGTCTTTTCCAATGAGTCAGCTCTTCGCATGAGGTGGCCAAAGTATTGGAGTTTCAGCTTCAGCATCAGTCCTTCCAATGAACACCCAGGACTGATCTCCTCTCCTAACTGTAGGCTAATACAAGTCTTTTGGGCACATTTAAGATAGGCTAGACTAAGCTCTGAAGTTCAGTAGGTTAGGTATATTGAATGCATTTTCAACTTAAGATGTTTCACTCTATGATGGGTTTATCAGGACATAACCCTGTCATGTGTTGAGGCTGTGTATTCACAGTGTTGGGAAATGCACATTTTAATTATTTAACTGTATTTTACAAATAGCTCTGTCAATTTATGCCTAAATTCTTATTAAAATAATCTTTTTGTTTTTGTATTCACAACCTAAGGTCCAAAGTTGGTCTTAAGTTCATCCCCAAGTTATGAGGGCTTCCTAGGTAGCACTAGTGGTAAAGAACCCACCTGCCAGCACAGGAGACGTAAGAAATGTGGGTTCGATTCTTGGGTCAGGAAGATCCCCTGGAGAAGGAAATGACAACCCACTCCTGTATCTTTGCCTGGAGAATCCCATGGACAGAGGAGCCTGGCAGGCTACAGTCCATTTGGTCACAAGGAGTCAGACATGACTGAAGTGACTTAGCACACACACAGTACACACATTATGTAACAGTTCTGGCACGTGAACACCAAGGTTTGGTGATACTACACTGGGTTTGATTTTGCTTTTTAATTATTTATCAAGAAGCACACATCCTCTTCCAATTTCAATGGACTTGACTTAAGTAGCTGGCTACAGGGGGAACATGTACTTGATGTTTGGAAATGTGTTGACAGCAGAACAGCTCTATTGCAGTGATATAGGGACGTAGGACAGGCCAAGTCAAAATAAAAGCATGTTTCACATGAAGATAATATCACAGAATTCTAAATAATCTTCTAGAGAATCTATATATCCTTCAAGACAAGGAAACCATTCAAAGTTATGACATCTGTCTATCCTATATTTGGGAAACGTTATGAACATTAATTTGGAATTCCTGATGAAATTGTCTGATGTCTGTGATGGAGATGAAAACTTTAAAAAACACAGTATCCTTCATAAATGATAGCTCTTTAAAAAATACTAGCCATTTTCATCTTACATGTTTCTGTACCTCTAATGTCTAAAGTACTGTAAGTACACAGTTAAAATAATAGAAAGACTTTTAATTTGACTTGTTAAATACTTCCAAGAACAATGAAGGTGAAAAACTAATTGGCCAATGTCTGTTGGCCAGAGGCGCTTTAGTTTTTAGCGAATGGATGAGAATTGAATGTGTAGAGACAGCCTCTGTATACTACTCTTTCGAGAAAATTGTACTGAAACTTGGATATGTCAATATTATAGTGAGGCAAATGGGAGAGAAGAAAAAATTAGAACTACAGTAAAGCTTATAATAATTTATACAGTGAGATTACAGATAAAGTAGAATATAAGATCTTATAAGCAGGTATAAGATTTAGCAGAGAATTGCCACTTACTCTGAGGAAGAGGTAAGAAGACAAAGTATATATCATTATATGTCAGTTTAGTTAACTATCTCTCTGCAAATAAGTATTGATGCAGGATAAGTAGTGGTTTCCTTGCATTGCTTCAGAGAATGTAAGAGATTAGTAAATGTACAATTTTTTCAAGGCAAGCTCCTTGGTTTTCATATACAAGGAATATGCTCCTTATAAGAAAATAGAACATGATATTACAATTGCCAAATTTTTTTTATTAGTTTATCAGTTTAACATTTTACTCCAAGCTTGAAATTCCTTCATCTAAAAAATCATTCTGTCCAAGGCAGTATAACTAGTAGGATGGTTTTAAGGAGGGACATTTCTAATTTTTCTAATACTAGTTGCTCCTGAAGGTGCTGATATATTTTGGATTCTAATTTTGTAATAATTTTTGATTGTCAGTAAAATGGGGTGGACCAATATAGTAATTCATCTAAATCTGTTTAAGTCATCCTTAATATGATTAAGCTTGAATGTTGAGCAGATATGTTCCTAATTATAGTGTGGAATTAGTATTCATGTACAAGAAATATATTTTTGTGGATTTATGTATGTTAGAAGTTTCTCACTTTAATCATGTAATTTAGCATAAAATTCCATTCCTTTGGGATTAATTAGATATTTAGTTTCATAGGAAAATATTAAAGCGTGAGAATAACACACTAATGCATAATGTGTAATTGATTTTATTTTCTCGGGTAAAATTTGGTTCTCAAAAATTTTCCCCTTATGGAATAGAGAAAGGTTTAAAATAAAATAAAGTTTATCTAATGAAGTATGTTTAACATAAATTTAAAATATTAATCAGAAAGTAATCAGAACTTAATGAAATAAAGATTTATTAAATTGCTCTTTTCCCTTTTTTACTTTGCAAGAGAATTTATTTGTTAACCTAGAATTTGTGGGAAAAACCATTAGCAGTCTGTAGATTTAAAAATTCTACTTAATAGTCACATTAACTTATACGTTGTTTCTGTGCTACCTTGGGTAATAAATTATTCTGTGCTGTTCTGGGCAGTAATTTATAATGAGACAATTTGTAAGCTTACTTTCCTAAAGGATTCCAATAGTTGCCAGATGATCATATGATATTTTAGCCATCGTCCAGATGGCTCTAAATATAGACTAGTTTTTTAACATTTGATTTTTATGTTTCATGAACATCCCTTGATCACTTGCTGATGATCTTTTATGGACATGTCTGATAATTGCACTACTCACTTGGCACAACTGCAGACCTGAATTTCTGGCATTGCTAGTCTTCATATGAGGAGTCTTCCAGTAAATCATAGGCTCCATTAAAAAATGTAATTTATACTTTTTTTAGTGTGTCCTACTGTGTCCAGAAGAATGCTTCTAATGTTTGCTGATTCATTTCGAGAATGAGTTAAGTTTGTTAAGCAAACTAGGTTTATTAATTTTTATATATAAACGTACTATGGTTTGTATAGCACGCTCGTAATGTCTTTTCTTCTTGAAACCTCAATTCTCAAGAATTAGACCAGTCATTATTTCATACTTAATTAAAAAAAAAATACTTGTTTCCATACCTCCTTGGCTTTTTTTTTTTTTTAATTTTTCTGAGACAGTAAGAGGAAATTTATATATGGTTTCTTTTAATATGTCCAAGTTTAACTCTCATTTTTACTTTGAAAGTAGAATATAGACTTCACTGAATTTTGTCAGAGGAGATAGCTTTTAAAAATTTATTTTTAATTGGAGGATAATCCTTTACAATGTTGTATTAGTTTCTGCTATACAACAGTGTGAATCAGCCATAAATATACATATATCCCCCTTACCGTTGACCTTCCCTTCTGCCCTCCACGCCTCATCCCTCTGGGTTGTCACAGAGGACCTGGTTGAGCTTCCTGTGTTATATAGTAAGTTCCCACTAGATACCTATTTCATACATTGCATTATATATATTTCAGTGCTGCTTTCCAGAGAAGATAAAAGGTAAATTATTTAAATATTGAGAAGTTACTTTTACATTCTACATCATACTGGAGTTAGTTTACTCACTAACTCACTAATTGTTGTCCTCGATACCTTACTCCTTTGCTTTTAAATGTCCCAACCCAAGTGTGGAACAAAGTTGAGAAGTGTTCTGTTATATATAGTTTTGAAAATACAGTTCTACCTTGCAGAATTTATTAATTTTGAAACTGTTTCATTATAAACAGTTTTTAAGCAGATTCATTAATTCAGATTATCATAACACAGTTTAAAATTTGTCAGTTAATTTTGAAGTTCTTTGAGAATATATGGTGATATTAAGTACATGGAAAGGTTTTCAAATGTATGGTCTTCTTTGGAAATGAGTTATTCTAATATTTTATACAAACTGGCCAGAATTCAGCAAAAGTTCAACCAAATTGTTTTGTATGCAGTCTTTTTTCCCTTATTTTGCAGTCAGAACAAGATTATAGTTTCCAGATGAAATTCTGAATGTCACATAGTGATGACATATATTTTCCTGGTTGGCTCGGCATGAGATGCAATTTTGCATGCCATGTCACGCTGACTTGCAGAATCCAAAAGCCATTATTTCCCAAGGGGCTTTCAGGAGTGATAGTATCAAATGTAGTTTATATTTTAATGAAAAGTCTCAGGCAACATTGCAGTTCTTACGGCAAGTTGCTTAAAGGTTTATATATTATCCAAACTCCAGAAATTTTAAAATAACATTATTATGTAAATGTCACTTTTTCTTCAGGTTATTTAATGTTATATTGCCAAATAGTGAGTGAGTGAATGTTGTTTAGTCATGTCCAACTCTTTGCGACCTCATGGACTATATAGTCCATGAAATTCTCCAGGCCAGAATACTGGAGTTGGTAGCCTTTCCCTTCTGCAGATAGTCTTCCCAACCCAGGGATTGAACCCAGGTCTTCCACAGTGCAGGTGGATTCTTTGCCAGCTGAGCCACCAGGGAAGCCCATGAATACTGGAGTGGGTAGCCTGTCCCTTCTCTAGCATGTCTTCCCAACCCAGGAATTGAACTGGGGTCTTCTTCATTGCATGCAGATTCTTTACCAGCTGAACCACCAAGGAACCCCAGTGCCAAATAGAGTTGCCAAAAACCATGATCAGTGTGAAATATAGATCAAGAATTAGGAAGGTATAGTAGGAAAACCAGTAGATTAGTGACACAAACAAGCGGTTTTAACCCAGTTCCCATCCCATGTTAAGCTAATTTCAGATAGCCATAACTTATTCATTTATATTATGGTAATAAGTGTACCCGACTTTCTCACAGTTTTAAGTCTTGTTATAAGACTAAAAGTAAGATACGTGAAAGTTCTGTATATATGTATGGTAAAATGCAATTCAGATAAAACATACGATCACATCTTTTATGTTTGCATTTTAAGAGGAAAGCTATAGACTTCAAGCAAAGTGAAGCTTATTTTATTTATTAGGTTTTGATACTGCAGTGTAATTTTATTTTCTCTTGTTTATTTGATTGTAATCATTCTAAAGCTGACTTAAAACCCATTGTTTCCATTTTTATATAGTAACATTTATTTCATACTGATGATCTTTCTATTTTACATTTGTTTTAACTAACTTGCTTTATTGGTTCTTTTCTTCTATTTTCTTCTTCTTCTTTTCTTTTTTTTAAGGTGTTCCATGTTCAGTTCCCTGGACAGCTCTGTTTGGGTATCTTACAGGTGCTTAAAGCCAAACTTATATCAAATCTGTATAACTCTGTACCTCCCCTTACCACTATTGACAGTGTTGCTCAAGGCTGAAACCCAGGACTCATCTTTAGTATCTCCTTGCCTGTTTGTTCTGCCTCCAAGTTATTCTTTAGTCTTTTGTTTCAGTCTGTTTGTATGTTGCTTTCCTAGTCAGAACTGTATAATTCTTATATAGAATAATGTAAGGGTATCATGATTAGTCTCCCTAGGGTCATTTCCAGATTATTTTATCATTTGTTGTCTAAATAACAGCAGGAGTCATTTTATTAAAAATCTAAATTGGATCATTTTATTCCCTACTTGAAATGCTTTTGTGACTTCCTGTTGTACTTAAGGTAGAATCCAAACTTCTTACCGAGGCTGACAGAGTTTGACCTGATCCTCTCTCTGTAGGCTTCTTTCATTTCATCTTTTGTTATTTTGTGTTACATTGATCATCTTTCACTTCTTCAAACACTGCACGCTTTTTCTTGACTGGGATCTTTTGCATGTTCTGTTTCTGTTGCTTCTGTTGCCATTTTCATAACTATTAAGTTTTTATTTAAATGTTATCCTTTCAGTAAAGAAACTTTTCCCTTTCAGTCTTTCTAAAATAGGTCTGTGCCATTCTTCCAGGCTTCCCTACCTTAGTACCTCTTTTCTATTCCTCATAATGCTTATCATACTCTATCTGAGTCACATTTGTATTCCCAGAATCTAACAGCTACTTCTGGCATTAAGCAAATTGAGTAAATAATTGCTTCATGAATGAATAAATCCTATTTCTTTAATTATTTTATTTAGGGACTTAATAATCACATTCCTTAGCCTTATTTTCTGCCATCCTTTATTGATTTAAATTGATATCCTGCAACTTTTCAGATTTGTTCCCACATTACCCAGGGATATTTATTAAATATTTGGGAGAGGTAACAGGTTGTATTTTTCTTACC
This sequence comes from Cervus canadensis, assembly GCF_019320065.1. Taxonomy (NCBI): domain Eukaryota; kingdom Metazoa; phylum Chordata; class Mammalia; order Artiodactyla; family Cervidae; genus Cervus; species Cervus canadensis. The sequence goes on along the minus strand of NC_057397.1, from coordinate 61,481,095 downwards.
TTTTGCAAGAAGTATATTTCTTTCCAGTGACATCAGAGTCATTATGAGGATTATGAGTGAGTTAACAACTTCTTTTCTGTAGCTATGCGTTTGTGGTGCAAGCTCAGTCACTAAGTCGTGTCTGACTCTTGACCCCATGAAGTGTAGCCCACCAAGCTCCTGTCCATGGAATTCTCCAAGTAAGAATACTGGAGTGGGTTGCCATTTCCTTCTCCACATAATTATAAAATTTTCTAAAATAGGTCTGTGCTACCTATCCGTTTAGTAAGTTTGTTATTCATTCATTTCTGTCTTTCCAGTGTAAGCTCCTCAAAGACATAATCCCCATCTTATGCTTCTTTGTTTCTGAAGATCCTAGCAAAACTAGGCACTCAGTAATGCTTATTGAATTGAACTAAGCAATTTTCCATATTTCATAAGTTTTGGAAGGGGATCGCATTTTCCTTTATCGCATTTTTCAAGTGTTTTCTAGGCCACACCAATGGAATGGAAGAATAGCAATATAAGAAGATACACACGTCTGCTTTTTTTTCTGTTGTGTTGTGATTCCCTAAATCCTTGTGAGATCTCCTTCAGATTAAGGAATTGGGGGATTGAGAGACAGGTGGTGTGATTCCTCTTCTGCTGTGTTCTTCAATAGCATTTTTTCCAGTAGTCTTGCCTTCAAGAAATAGCAAGGAGTACAATCTGACTGAAGCAGAAAGTCCTGGGAAGAGGGATGGAAGGGGAAGTCAAAAGGATAGTGGGGATCCTGATCCTGTAGGAATTTATGAGCCATTTTAAGGACTTTGGCCAGTAAAATTAAGAGTAAATACATGACTGAACAACTTGATTTCCCAATAACATAAAGGAGGAACTAAAGATTGACACAGTTTTTTTCTTGGTGATCATTTAAAACTTTAAATAAAAATAAAACTATAAATCATAAATATGTACCTTACACAAAGGTGTGTTTTAAAAACAATGTCAGTACACTATTAGGGAAAGATTTATTTAAAGAAGATACTCATATGATTTTTTCCTCTTTTTAAGATATTAATGATTGATTTCAACTAATGCTTACTGAGCAAGGCACTCTTGTTATTTCATGGCACTACATGAAATAAATATAGGAAACATGGATTGTCCTTTCAGTGGAATGAATACTGTCTTGGTTTTAGCACTACCAAAACTGAATTGCATTTTACTGACTAAAGTACATAATTATATAAATTGGTGGTTAGAAGTCTTATGTTTAAAGGAAAAATTGCTATAGGAATTTTTTTTCTTAATTTCCCATTAGGAGTCATCCTTCCTTATCGAACAAATACCAAAGTTGGCCAACTTTTGTTACAGCACCTCTCTGAGACTCTTATGCAACAGATAATAGAAGTTTGGAATAGAAACAGCTTAATTCTGAGAAACACTTACTCTGAGAACTGAATTCTACCATCACTGAACAAATGTTTTTTGATTCCTTGGTATCATTAAGTAACCTTGTTATGATGAGAATCTTGAACTTCAGGAACATAAACCATTTGGTATCAAATGTCGTTATTTGGTGCCATTGTTCTAGACATACTGTAGGATACTCAGTTACCATTTAACCATTGACACCATTACTTAAATCCTCAAAATAAGAAGAGAGGTTTTTGACATATTGACTTTAAATAATTGTTACCAGGTTCTAGGTCAGCCATGAGAAGGTTAAAGAATGTTTTGATGTAAATCATTGACTGACATATAGAGGCAAAAAATATAGACATTTACTTCTGTGGCTTGGCGTTTCAAGCTTTATGCTTTTTCAGCCAGTTTTATCTAGCTGGTGTTAGATTAATAAATATATACATAAAGATCATTTCTCATTGAAAGAGTCAGATTAGTGGGGGGAGGGGCAGCAGCATCTAGAATGTATCTTTGAAGTCCCACTAGTAACGACTGCATTGATTGCTGTATAGTATTACTGTGCTCTTCTGCTTCCTTTGGAGAAACAAATATTCAAATGTCCTCATTATACCATGAAGAATTAAATATATTATACAGAATTATGTCAGAATTCTATGAGATTATAGGGGAAGGGCAAAATCTAATTTGGGGAATTCAGTGACCATTTCTCAGGAAATGATGTTTAAGGTAGAACTAAAACAATAGGTTTGTTGTGATTAAAAAAGGAAAGTCACTTTGTTTCAGATCTGGTAATCTTCAAGTTTTTTCTGTATCTTCTGTGTCTTGTCTTATTAATTTTTAATCATTATTCTCTATATTTACAGTAACTTAATGAACTTTTTATTACACATTGCAACATTTAACATGAATAGTATTCTTGACTTTAGATGTACTTATAATTAACTTCTGACATTAGATTAGTCCCCAACATGTAGTTGATGTTACCGACATTTTGGTTAAATAAAGTGTGGTTCAAAATTGGCAGTTTTTTCTAGAGTATACCTGTGCTTGCTGTAAAATGTACATAATTACAAAAAAATTATCTTTTGAAAAGACAAGCTTGTCTTCCTATTCTGTTGTCTTTTAGATAATATGAATATGATGGATTGAAAATTAGTGTACTATCTAAAATAGGCGCTTTTACACTTATAATAGCCAGATCATTCTACTTAGCGAGATTTTTAAACTGATTATGTTTTTCATAGCTCTTTGGAAAACACTTTTAAGCCATATAGAGATTTCAACACCTCATATAACTTCTTAAATCACAACATCAGCAAATACAGCTTTTGGTGTTTAGTGACTTTAAATATCACTTAACAGTCAGGTAATGGTGTCCAATCTGCTTGATAATATTACCATTTATTAGATGGTCTTATTTTTTAATTGTAATAACATTATTTATACAACATTAATATTCTCTATCAGTAGATTTTTAAAATTTGACCATAAGCAGCTTTTGTGGAAACCTGTGGTATCCATGATTTCAAGGAGTTTTAAAATTTGGCATGCATTTTAAAAATTTATTTATATTTCTAGAATTTATTTTCTTAGAGCAATTTTAGGCTCACATTTAAATTGAGGGGAAGGTTCAGAGATTTCTCATGTATCCACTGCCCCGCACGTGTGTAGTCTCCCTCATTATCAAAAACCCCACCAAAGTGGTATGTTGTTAACACTTGATGAATTTATATTGATCCATAATTATCATCCAGAGTCCATTTTTCTCAATAGGGATCATTCATGGTGTAATATATTCTTCTGTTTGAACAAATGTATAACAACATATACCCTCCAATATAGTGATATACAGAGTAGTTTCAATGTAGTTACAAAGCAGAGTAGTTTCTTTGCTCTGCCTGTTGATCTTTTCTCCTTAACTTCTGTGCTAATCTTTTTATAATCTCCATATTTATGCTTTTTCCAGATTGTCACATAGTTGGAAGCATTCAGTACGTAGCCTTTTCAGATGGGCTTCTTTCACTTATAAATATGTATTTAAATTTATTCCATGTGTTTTTATGGCTCATTTCTATTAATTAATAATTATCCATTTTCTAAGTGTACCACAGTTTATCTAGCAGCTCACCTTCTAAAGGACATCTTGGTTGCTTCCAGGTTTTGATAGTTATGAATAAAGCTTCTGTAAACATCTGTGTGCATGCTTGGATGTGGTTGGTCTACATTTAATTTAGTTATTTAAATTGGCAGAGTTCTACAATAAGTTTATGTCACTGTAGTCTTCTCATACCTGCTAAGATATAAAAGAATAACTGTAAGGTCTGAGGTGAGTGGAAAGTAAATTAAGGTGTGTTTAATTTTAAAATAGGGCTTCTCTGGTAACTCAGGTGCTGAAGAATCCACTTGCAATGTGGGAAGACCTCAGTTTAATCCCTGGGTCGGGAAGATCCCCTGGGGAAGGGTTAGGTTACCCACTCTAGCATTCTTGGGCTTCCTTTGTGGCTCAGATGGTAAAGAATCCACCTGCAATGTGGGAGACCTCGGTTCTGACCCTGGGTTGGGAAGATCCCCTGGAGGAGGGCATGGCAACCCACTCCAGTATTCTTCCCTGGAGAATCCCATGAACAGAGGAACCTGGCAGGCTATAGTCCATGGGGTCACAAAGAGTCGGACATGACTTACTGCTGTAAAACATTAATTCTGAAATATACAGTAAAAAGTTAAAAACCTCCTCCCCTCTTACCCCTCATCAATTCCATTTTATTGTATTCAAAGGTAACTTCTGTCAAGGGTTTATATTTTACCTCACTATAACTCTGTGTTTATGAGATAGATAAACACACGCTCAACCTCACATACTGTTTTAAAAACATATGTGGAATGTACTACGGAAATACATATACTTTCACCTCACAGTGTATCGAAAATATGATTTCTGTCATATGTTGAACTGTTCCTCATTTTTAAATGATTGAATTATAATCCTTATCACAAGTATTCCAAAGTTAATTTAACCATATCTTTTTTGATGAATAGATAAATTGCTTAGCATTTTCTTCCTCTCCTTTCTCCTCCTTCCTTCTCTCCCATTTTTTCGCTGTTTCAAATAATACTGCTGATACGAAACATTTTTCAAATTGTTGGTATGAATCTCACAAGTCATATGTTTTAGTATTTCTGTAGTACAGGTTTTTAGAAATGGAATTACTTTGTAGAAAAACTTGCATGTTTAAATATCCTGTCTTGTAATTTCACTCCACAAGCTATCCTTATAGTCCCAGTATATGAAACATTCTAACAAAGGGCTTCAACAATGTCAGATGTTTTCAAAAATACAAGTTAACAGTTTAAAATGTTTGCCAACATGACAGTTGAAAAGAATATTTGATTGTTGCCTTAATTTTTATTGTATTATTAGGAAAGTTGAGCATATCTTAGTAAGTTTTTTGGCCAAATTATATTTTGTATGAATTATTTGTTCATATTTTTCCCATTTTTTTGTTGTTTATCCATATGACACTTTGATATCTTCATTTGAACCTGCAATAGAAATCTTCCCCTGATAGGTCTAGAACTATATTTCCTTTTCCTCTCCCCTCTAGTGCCATTCTTCCAGTTGATCAAATATAAAACCTTGGAGTTACCCTTGCTTTACTTTTCTCTCTTATTGTAATTTTAATCCATCAGTAAATTGTGTTGGCTGTATCTTTGAAAATAATACAGAAATTCACCATTCTTGTTACCTCTATTGCTACTACCACCTGTCACAACTTGTCTTCTTGTTTTAATATTTATGTAGACCGTTTTCTACACAGTAGCCAGAGAAATTCTCTCAAAATATGTCCGTTAATTTCAAGATTGTGTTTAGAGTCATATCCTGTCTCCCTCAAAATAAAACCCAACCTCCTTACCATGGCCTGTGTAAGCCCTGTATGATTTGGTCCCTATTGGTACCTCTGCCCTCGTCTCTTGCTTCTGTCATTCTTACTCTGTTCCAACCATCCTTGCTTTTATATGGTTTCTTGAAAATCCTAAGTACACTCCCATCTTGGTGTTTTGCAGTGTTGTTCCCATCTGCCTAGAATGCTCCAACTGCATGGATCTCTCTCCAACTGTTTTTTTTTTTTTTTTAACAACATTTTTTGAATGTTTCTAATATGGATAATGTGGTAGGCTGTGGTATTATTAGTATGAGAATAAAAGGTTTATGTTCCATGCCCTTAAGGTACTTTAAATCTGCTATAAGTGCAAATATGTGAACCAAATAGAGGGAAAGGGAAAGTATGAGTAGGTAATAGCACTTGTCATTCTCATAGTGATGATGTGGTAGCACTTACTTTGCAGACTGTCCAATGATTATCAAATTTAGCTTAGTAAAAGTCTTGAAAACCAAGATCTGAGTCATTTATTTTATGGTATTTAAAATAACACCCTATCAATTACATGTATGCAGTAACATAAAAATGTAATGTATATATAGACATGTCCACATATATTGTTATAAATTATTATTTGACTTCTGAAATTTTCATTATAAAAATTATTGAAGTTCTCTAAGTTCTTTGTTTTAGATGAAGAAAATTCGTGTAACATCTACCTGGCTTTTATGTGATCAGTTTTTTTGAAAGTTAAAATGAAAGTGTCATTTGCTCAGTTCAGTTCAGTTCAGTTGCTCAGTCATGTCTAAATCTTTGTGACCCCATGGACTACAGCCCATCAGGCTCCTCTCTCCGTGGAATTCTCCAGACAAGAATACTGTAGTAGGGTAGCCATTCCATTCTCCAGGGAATCTTCCCAACTCAGGGATCGAACCTGGGCCTCATGCATTGCAGGCAGATTCTTTACTGTCTGAGCCACTGAAGAAGCCCAGTGCTTCTTTTGCTTACTATCAAAACCAGTGTTATAAGTTGAGAGATACTGTGAGTAAGGTTTTATTCTCAGGAAAATTCACATTTGGGAAGACACATTTTCTATTAATTTTGGATGAAGGAAGTTCAGTTTTCTTTTTCGATAAGATTTTTATTCATGTTTTAACTGCATACTGAGAAATGAACAAATTGTTAAGTTATAATTAAGTAAATTTTCACAATGTAAACACATCCATGTATTCAAAAAATAGAGCATTACTGTTACTCCACAAACCGACATTCCAGTCATCAGTCTCTGAAAAAGAGTCATCTTCACTGTCTTAACTATTAACAGATTGGTTTTTTTTTTTATTTGGAATAATTGTAAAAATCAGTAATTCTTTCAGTTAATATGATCTAATATATTTTTAAATTTTAAACAAGGGAAGAAGTAATAGTGGAAATATTTTCTGTATATTTATGTGAAACTACATGGTACGTTTCTATTAAATCATCCTGCCTGTTCTTATTCTTAGAATCCAGACCATTGTCAATTCCTGTGAAAGCTGTGCTGAATATAACTGAAGGCTGTAGAAGTCCTGAAGAAAGAATGAAAGAGTTTATTGGAGTAGTATGGAATGCAGTTAAGAGTCTAACACTGCAGGTAAAGTGAAAGTTAGAAATACCATGGTTTAATTTCTCGGTTGCTTTTTTCTTTTTAATTTTCAGTCTTTAAGGTCAATAAAAATTTTCTCACTGGTGACACTCATGTATACAACCTCACTTTCACAATTTAAATGAAAACTATTGGTGCTCTTTGCAGATTAATAATAAAATGATGTGAAACACATATGCTCTTCCTGATAAGTTACAAAATTATGCAAATATTGAAATGTTATTTGAATTTTAAAAATTCACTTTTTGTTTCTATAAGCATTATTTGAAATATTTTAAATGGTCAATATACCAATAGCAGCATACTTATTTTAGTACTGAAATAAAAGCTTAAATTGAATTAAAAGGATGACCTAATTATTTTTTCCTACCTAATTACATATTAAATATGAAAATATTAATTATAACTATTGTTACTAAATTTTCTTCTCACTTTAAAATACATAATTTAATCTTACTGAATTACACGTCTTCCAGATCATGTTTTAACTGATGAAAATACACAATTAAATGCTTATCTCCATTTAATAGGAACTGGGTAAGGGTACCACAACCTTTTTTAAGTTTTCATAAAGACTCTTTTGTCTTGAAATAAGATATGACAGACTGATAACAGAGGCATCTTTATAGAATTTTATGTGTACCAGATAGTAATATCTAAGTATTGGGACCTTCCACTTCTGTTCAAGATGTCGACAATTGCAGAAGAATATTGCTCCCACCTTATGAACAAGAAAGAGCAAGGTAGATGATCTGCAAAATTATATCAGGATGCTTCACCCACATAAACTGCAAGATAATACGTATGTGCTGTTCTTAGCTGCTAGATTTGTGGTAATTTGTTAGGCTGTGTAGAAAAGTGATCCAAATATCTATGCCTAGCTATAATACAATCTGATAAGTATAATGAAAACTTTTAAAATCACTTTTTAGAAATAACATTTAAAAACATCTCCAATTCCATGGTATCAGTATGTGAATATGATTAACTCACACGGTGACCCTAAATAGCATGGGTTTGAATAGTACAGGTCCATTTATGCATGAATTTTTTTTTTTTTTGATACTTCAGTACGTTGTGATCTGTGGTTGGTTAAACCCATGGGTTCAGAACAGTGAATACAAAGGGTAGACTGTAAAGTTGTATATGGATTTTCTGCTGCGAGGGGTCAGTGCTATTCTAGGGTCTACTGTATTTAAAGTACTATTTAATACAACAGCTGGTAACCTGGGTTTTGGCGATCTTTTACAGGCTCTCTTTTTTGAGCATGATGCTTATATAAAATTATGAGAAGAGGGGGAAAGAGAAAGTATGTTTTGTTATTCTTTTGTTGTTGTTTTAACTCTCAGCTTGCAGGTATCAGCTGTGTCCTACAACCTCTGCCAGTATGAGGCCTTATGTTATTAATATTATCCTAGTAACTCCTTTTGTTGACTGACTTCTCTTCCTCTCTAGTGGTTCCTTTGATGCATTGATGGCATCAGATGAGACAGGAAGGTGAGACTCCATGAATGCAGGAAATATTTAGTGCCTTTATATTGACTTCCCTGGTGACTCAGATGGTAAAGCGTCTGCCTACAATGCAGGACACTAGGGTTCAATGCCTGGGTTGCGAAAGAAGTGGCACCCCACTCCAGTACCCTTGCCTGGAAAATCCCATGGACAGAGAAGCCTGGTATGCTGCAGTCCATGGGGTTGCAAAGAGTCGGACACGACTGAGTGACTTCACTTCACTTACATTGATTGAGATTGATTATAGAAGCAGAAAATAGACAGTACTCCTAAGATGTTGCTGAATATTTATAGTCAATGTTACTTTCTTTAGTCTATAGTAAAAGGCTGTATCCTTATGTTCTCTTCCATTGTATATAACCCAGTCCTTGTATAAACATTTAACTATGGCACATGATAGAGCAAACTAGACTAGGTGTGGTTTTGCTTCTGATGACTATATTTATTCACTTGACTATATATGCAGCTTTTCTTATGATAAAATCTTTAATCTCAGGGGAGATATGTTGCTGATGGGAATGAGGGTGATACCTGGGCAATTATATCTCACTTTTATTCTTTTTTTTTTTTTTTCCAGTTTTATTCTTTTTCTGAAGTTGGTCAACCTCAATCTGTATTCTTAGCTTACTCTGGTCTGTGGTCACAAGAAAATAAACCTAAGAAGTTTTCTTTATTTCTTCTGTTTCTGTATAATGCCTTACTAACCATTCTGTGCTCCTCTAATTTTACTGATTGATTTAACACATTATTTCTACTATTTAAATGACCAGTAATATATACGTGTTTTTTCTCTGATGAGTAATACCCATCATCTTGTTATGTGTTATTTTGTAATCTTCTGAAAAGAGTAATCTATGGTATATTTTGTTGTTGAGTTGCTCAGTTGTATACAGCTCTTCGTGACTCCATGGACTGCAGCATGCCAGGATTCCCTTTCACTGTCCCTTGGAGTTTGCTCAAACTCCAGTCCATTGAGTCAGTGATGCCATCCACCATCGCATCCTCTGTCTTGCCCTCCTCCTCTTGCCTTTAATCTTTCCCATTGGGCTCTTTTCCAATGAGTTGGGTCTTTTCCAATGAGTCGGCTCTTTGCGACAGGTGGCCAGAGTATTGGGACTTCAGCTTCAGCATCAGTCCTTCCAATTCAGGGTTAAGTTCTTTAGGATTGACTAGTTTGATCTTACTGTCTAAGGGACTGCAAGAGTCTTTAGCACCAGAATTCGAAAGCATCAGTTTTTCGGTATTCAGCCTTCTTTATGGTCCAAATCTCACATCTGTACATGACTACTGGGAAAAAACATAGCTTTGACTACTATGGACCTTTGTTAGCAAATTGATGTCTCTGCCTTTTAATATGCTGTCTAGGTTTGTCATAGCTTTTCTTCTAAGGAGTAAGTGTCATTTAATTTCATGTCTGCAGTCATCGTTGACTGATTTTGGAGCCCAAGAAAATAAAATCTGTCACTGTTTCCACTTTTTCTCCATCTATTTGCCCTGAAGTAATGGGACCAGATGCCATAATCTTAGTTTTTTGAATGTTGAGTTTCAGGCAAGTTTTTTTACTCTCCTCTTTCACCTTCATCAAAAGGCTGGTAAGATCCTCTTCACTATCTGCTATTAGGTGGTATCATCTGCATATCTGAAGTTGTTGATACTTTTCCCAGCAATCTTGATTCCAGCCTTGCATTCACATGTTGTACTTTGAATATAAGTTAAATAAGCAGGGTGACAGTATATAGGCTTGACATACTCCCTTCCTAATTTTTGAATGAGTCTGTTCCATGACTGGTTCTAACTGTTGCTTCTTGGCCTGCATATAGGTTTCTCAGAAGACAGATAAGGTGGTCTGTTACTGCCATCTCTTTAAGAATTTTCCACAGTTTATTGTGTGGTAGTCAATAAATATGAATACTGAAGTGATTAGTAAGTTAAGATGAGTAACTAATTTGAGCACACATATTTCTACTATAATTATTTTATAAATAACAGTGAACTTATCTATTTATAGTTCCATCTGAGGTTCTAAATTATAGTATGGCACAATACTTCATGTAAAAAAGGAATATTATTATCCTAATATTATTAGATCTCTTTCTAGCATTTTATCTTACATATCATGTTTTTCTTTAGCACCGTACCTTAAGTCATTTGTACTCAGGAGTTAGTTGTATTTTGATTTCATTAAACTGGGACTAAAAACTGTGGTTGGAAAGGTATGTTTTCATAGTTTCTTTTCTGAGACTCAGTGTTTAATAGGTTTTCATGGCCATCTCTTAATATTTTTCTTCATTAAAAAAATTTTTTTTTAATAATGAAAGTATAAGAACATACTGATAGGAGACTTGGAAAATACAGAACAAGATTACATACAGTTCCACTATATATTAAAATTGTTTTAGTAGATAAATTAAGACTATTTGAAATTTCAATATCAAACTGTCAAAAATTAATAGGATGAATATTCAGAGAAGTAGAAGGATATAGTAGACCTGAAAAGCTCTGTGATACAATTCAAAAGAATTAAGATTTACATAATTTTAACACCATAGTAAGACATAAATTCTATTCAAGTTCCCATAGACTGTAAATTAGGAGACACTGGAAACATATCCAGGGACATAACAAGGTGCAAAAATTTCGTAGTCTAAAGGTTTTTATTTTTATTTTTTTTTTTTTGTTTTTTTTTTGTGGGCAAAGGATTTTCTTTTCTTTTTTCTTTTTTTTAATTTTTTATTAGTTGGAGGCTAATTACTTCACAACATTTCAGTGGGTTTTGTCATACATTGATATGAATCAGCCATAGATTTACACGTATTCCCCATCCCGATCCCCCCTCCCACCTCCCTCTCCACCCGATTCCTCTGGGTCTTCCCAGTGCACCAGGCCCGAGCACTTGTCTCATGCATCCA